>NC_134834.1:20285356-20516796 GCF_004210375.1 Tachypleus tridentatus
GGTTGGTGGTGATGACTAGCTGCCTTTCTTCTAGCCTTACACTGTATAATTAGGGACGGCTAGTGCAGATAGCCCTCGTGTAGCTTTGCGCGAAATTCAAAAACAAACAAACGAAGTGAATTTTGCTTCTCCACCTATCGGTACAATAAATTAAAAATAATTTCTGAATATGCCTGTTACATTCTTCTTTTCTGTTGTAACATTTTAAGAAGTTCAGGGTTTTGTTATTTCGGCAGGAACTGGGGTTTTGGTGCCTTGCGATGTTTGTG
This sequence comes from Tachypleus tridentatus, assembly GCF_004210375.1. Lineage (NCBI taxonomy): Eukaryota > Metazoa > Arthropoda > Merostomata > Xiphosura > Limulidae > Tachypleus > Tachypleus tridentatus. Next base: position 20,285,626 of record NC_134834.1, read on the forward strand.
TTTGACAAGAAAGTTTCGAACAACAAATTATTCATCATTGTATATATTTAAATTACCAACAAGAAAATTTTGGTAAATTCACGCAGTGCGACAAGTAATCAGTCGGACAATGTTGGGGATAATATTTATTAAACAGACATTTTCTATCGGTAGAATTATCTGCATATATGTGATCATAATTAAAAACTATTAAATGCGTTTTGACACTGTAGTTTTAACTGTATAACATCCACACTACTAAATGTAATTTATCAACGCAATCTCAATTGTATTACATTTATTACATTGTATTAAACAATAATTAATGCATGCATTATTACTATTTCAGTTGTATTGCATTATACTTTGGTGGGCCTGGCATGGCCTAGCGCGTTAAGGCGTGCGCTTCGTAATCTGAGGGTCGCGGGTTCGCATCCCCGTCGCGCCAAACATGCTCGCCCTTTCAGCCGTGGGGGCGTTATAATGTGACGGCCACTATTCGTGGGTAAAAGAGTAGCCCAAGAGTTGGCGGTGGGCAGTGATGACTAGCTGCCTTCCCTCTTGTCTTACACTGCTAAATTAGGGACGGCTAGCACAGATAGCCCTCCCTAAAATTCCAAAAACCAAACCAAACCTATACTTTGGTAAATGTATTTTGACAATGCTAATTTGAACTGTATCAATTACATGGTACATTAATATTCTATTTTAGCATCACTATTTTAGAAATATTTCACGTGCTTGTTATTGTGCTAATTTTCCATTAAATTGTAAAATATAAAAACTTGTATAGATACATAACTCATCTGACGAATCTGAGAAAAGTATTAAGTTTTTTTATGGTGAAAATATTTCATTTTTTTTTCTGTAACTTTATATGTGTTGTGGTAGTTCAAATGTTCAGTCCAGTCTTTGCAAGTCAAGAGTAACAGGCCTCCCAGTGGCACAGCGGTATGTCTGCAGACTCACACCGCTAGAAACCGGGTTTTGATACCTGTGGTGGGCAGAGCACAGACGGCTTACTGTATAGATTTGTGCTTAATTTCAAATAACCAAGAGTAACAGAAAAAAAAAATAATGGCGTAGAAAAGAGAAATACTGAATACATGTACATAGAAATAGTTCATGAAGCTATGTTGTCAGCGGGAGTCGAGAATATGTTTCATTATCCTTTTAAATGTGGTTACTCATTACAAAAGGGGGGGGGATAAACGTGTGGGATACTTTGTGATGTATCCTGCACGTTTTCAGGAAATATGATATTTTTTGGATCAAGGAAAATAAACGTATCACCTGGAAATCGGATTTGTGACAGGAACACAATCGATTTCGTCTAGTGCATCGTGTAAGTCTCTCTATGAAGTAAAGAGCAACGCTGTTTTCGAGCTTTGGGGTTGATTTGTTACAGTTTGGGGTACACGAAATTACTAACCCCTGTTTTGAAAGTTTTCAGTCCCCGCTGGGACATCGGCGAGTCTACAGATTTACAACCCTGAAATCAGGGTTTCGATTTCCCTCGGTGGTCACAGCAGATAGCCTGATGTGGCTTTGCTATAAGAAAAATACCACAAAACACACACACAATGTAGATTTCTTATAATGATTTTACAGAACTGAAGTATCTGAATCCCTGTCGCACCAAACATGCTCGTCCTTTCATGGGTGGGGGCGTTATAAATGATGGTCAATCCCATTATTCGTTGATAAAAAGAGTAGCCCAAGAGTTGGAGGTTGGTGATTACTAGCTGCCTTCCCTCTAGTCTTACACTGCTAAATTAGGGACGGCTAGCGCAGATAGCCCTCGAGTAGCTTTGCACGAAATTCTAAACAAACCAAACTGAACTAACTGTAGTCAAAATATCCATATGTTATTTTCTTTGTGCAGAGCTAAACAATGGGTTACCTGCATTCTGTCTACCTATAGGAATCGAATCCTGGATTTTTATGTTATAAGCCCGAAGAATTAGCGCTGATGCTCCATTAGACCGTATTATCCGTACATAACTACACGTAGATCTTTATATTTTTCACTCTATTTCATTTAATTTTTGGTAGAAAAAATGGTTTCCTGTGAATTTTTAATATTGCAGGTGTAGTTCGCCCGTCTAAATAAACCAAAACCAGTTACTTGACTTTTTAGGGTTAAGATCATTCATGATGACGAGAAACCCATTTGAAGTAAAAATGTATTCACAAGACAGCTGGTATGGATATTAAAACTTTAATTAAAATAAAGTATAGAACATCGTTTCGATCTTCTCAGGTGATCTTCAGGTTAACGAAAAGCGATCACTGCCTTAATCTTGTGCTCAGCTATATTTTAAAACATGGCTTTCAAAGTGCAAAAGTTGTAGTATAGTCTGGAGATATCACAGTCGTAAACGGCTAAAGAAAATGGTGCTGGAGCTGGGATTGTAACTTGCAGTAATTTGTTAAATTTTATCAGCAGCATGTCTTGAAAGATATCCCGGAAGTGGGTGTTGACGACGTTAGGACTTGATTCTAAATTTGGTCTTCGTGTTTTTCCTGTCGGTGTATGTGTGGCCTCCATATTTAAATGGACGAAGCTTCGGTTCACACACACACACATCCCAAATTATAGTGTATCTAGACATTTTTCGTGGGTTGTTTTTAATCATTCTTTTAAGGTTTTTTTTTTTTTTTGTCTGATCGGGTTCTTTTGTACGTATTTATGTGAATGTTAGGGTTTTATCAAAAACTTCCATCATATGGTGAATGAGTGTTTGTTAAATAGGCTTAAGAAAAATGTGAAATATAATGCAAGTGTACGGGTTTTCTGATATTGTTAAAAACAAAACAAAAGACCTTCGATTGGTGGCGATTATAAGTTCGTTCGTTGCTCGAATATTGTTTTTTAATTTGCACATCTCAAAGAAAAATGTGGATTTCACATGCCAGAATTGACACATCCTTAACCTCCAATATCGGTTGGAAAAAAGCTCCATCTGACGCAATTAAACCAAGTTATTTTATTTATTTTGTATGAAAATTGCATCTTTGATTTGACGTGCGAGCTTAAACTCACGTTGTTAAGACCACTGGTGAAGGTTAAGGATGTATATTCAGAATGCAGTTTATTACACGTTAGTAGATTGTCCTCATAATGTCGAACCCCGATTTTAACTTTGACCCCTATCCTCTACCCCACTGTCTGGTTCAAAGATACACGCTTACGTCATCATTTTAATCAGCTTACATACTGCTACAGTATGACTAAAGTGTTAAAGAGGACTACAAGGGCAGGTCTGCAAATCAATGTGTAATTTAAGTATTTAAAACAAAGCAATGTATTTCTCAATTATAACTTTAAAGGATAAACGTTTCCCGAAGCTACAAGATTCGTGATGACAAGAAACCCACTTGAAGTAAAAATGTATTCTCAAAATGGCTGGTATGGCTATTAAAACTTTAATTAGAATAAAGTACAGGGCAACGTTTCGACCTTCTTAGGTCAGCCAGCTTCAGGTTAACAAAGCGAGTTTGCATCTGACCGTTCCTATACATGAAGTTACAACAGTCTACGATATAAAAGCCTATGGTATTATTAATCTGTACCAGATGTTATTACTCACGTTGGTGTTGGCTGTTTCGTCTCTGATAAATTCGTTATGACAGTATTTTTTTCTCCTATGCATAACATTTGAAACATGAGAACCATACCGTTTAAGCTCCAAAATTATTTGTTTGTTTTTTGAATTTTTCGTACAACAACACGAGGGCTACCTGCGCTAGCCGTCCCTAATTTAGCAGTGTAAGACTAGAGGCAGCTGCCAACTCTTGGAGCTATTCTTTTACCAGTTAATAGCGGGATTGACCGTCAAATAAAAATACCCCACAGCTGAAAGGCTGAGTATGTTTGGTGTCACAGCGATTCGAACCCGCAACCCTCAGTTTACTAGTCGAGCGCCCTAACCACCTGGCCATACAGGGGCCCGTTCCAAATTGAACAATGTATAAAGATCTCAGAAAACATATTTGGAATCATAAAGTTGTTTGCTTCTATTCAAGCGTGAAAGTAAACAATAAGCTATCTTTGCTATGCCCACCATGGATACCGAAACCCAATTTTTAGCGTTGTAAGCCTTCAGACTTACAGTTCTGTTACTGTTAGGAGGAAGCAAATTATTCTAAATTTCAATAGTAATAATATATATACATATATTTCCACAATGATAGTAATTCTTCTTAAATGTATCACTTTTTTACGGGTCTGGCGTCGCATAAAGGTTAGATTGCCGATCTGTGGATCAGATGGTCCAAAGTTCGCGTCGCGTTGTGGCAAAAAATAAGTCCAATCATTTGATTATAATAGCTTTAGAGTTGGTGGTGGCGGTGCTGTTAACTAATCGTCTTCCCTCTAGTTTATAAGTTTGGGACGGTTAGTTCAGTTAGCAGTTGTGTAACTTTGCGCGAATATTCGAAACAAAGAAAGCTTGTTTTTTTTTGTATGAAGACACTGTGGCTTTAACTGACGTCACCATTAAATCTTGTTACCTTGGTGGCTGTGTGATGCTATTATAAAGGAAGTTGAATGATATGAACACTTACCACACAAAAGTTAAATGATTTATTGCATGTGTTACACAGTCTTGATGTACGAATTGAGAAACCAAAGCACTACTGCACGTACGTGACACAAACCGCACATTAGAAAACGTTTTTCTGACCTTAGTCACGAGACCAACTGACGACTAAGCGCAATGTGTTTTTCAAATTTGTCAGTACAATCGTAGTGAACAACTGGTATTAGTGTAGTGGTCTAAACATTTTATAGGCTGCATGAATTAACACCACGTTTAAAAATTTGCACGAGCTTTTAAGCACAATCATGTTACCACACCCGCGATGGCGAACATGTCTGGAAATTTGCCAGAAGTTGATCTCGAGACATCATATTACGTTGCATAATAATTTCGTAATTACAGTTAACTGCTTTTCAGATCAAGAGAAACGTTACATGTATTATTAGAAAAATAAAAATGTTCGTAACTAAAATTGCTCAGATGCATTTTCTTGTTTAAGTGCCAAACAAGAACGAAATCGAAATATCTACTTTGAATTATACAGTAGTATTCACCACCATTGGCCCGGCATGGCCAAGCGTGTTAAAGCATGCGACTCATAATCTGAGGGTCGTGGGTTCGCATCCTCGTCGCGCCAAACATGCTCGCCCTTTCAGCCGTGTAGGTGTTATAATGTGACGGTCAATCCCACTATTCGTTGGTAAAAGAGTAGCCCAAGAGTTCTAAGACCAGCTCTGAACACCGGCCGTAATCAATTTGAAATCATTCCCTTTGCTAGGACTCGGCATGTCCAGATGGTTAGGGCGCTGGAATCGTAATGTGAGGTTGCAGGTTCGAATCACAGTCACACCAAACGTGATCGCCCTTACAGTCGTGGGGGCGTTATTATATATCGGTCAATCTCACTATTTGTACGTGAAAGAGCAGCCCAAGAGTTGGCGGTGGGTGGTGATGAGTGACTGTTTTCTTTCTAGTTTTACACCGCTAAATTAGGGACGGCTAGCGCAGATAGCCCTCGTGTAACTTTGCGCGAATTTCAAAAACAAACAAACTCTTGGCGGCGAGGTCGAATAAACTTTTCCTTCACCTTTAATTTGCCTCTGAAACCCATGAATTACTAAAAAAAAAAAAAAAAAGGACATGAGTTGGGGGATCCTGAGTAGAGTAATTATTAATCTGCTGAGCTCACCGAGAGGAATCGAACCCTTGATTTTAGCGTTGTAAGTCCGTAGACATATCGCTGTACCAGCGGGGGGCATTTGTTAATTAATTAACTATAAAAAAAACGTCAGAAAGTTATATTGCATAATGTTTTTAAGACTGATTTATCATTAACGTTAGGGATCAGCGCTAGCGAGAGGCCAGGGGAATTCACCCCCCTGAAATATCGTCTCATCAGCATGATGCTATTACTCTAGGCCCGACATGACCAGGAAATTAAGGCACTCGACTTGTAATCTGAGTGTCGTGTGTTCGAATCACCGTCACACCAAACATTCTCGCCTTTTCAGCCGTGGGGCGTTATAACGTGACGGTCACTCCCACTATTCGTTTGTAAAAGAGTAGCCCAAGAGTTGGCGGTAGGTAATGATGGCTAACGCAGATAGCCATCGTGTAGCTTTGCGCGAAATTCAAAACAAAACAAACCTGTTACTCTAAAATTTGGCCTCATATATCTCAACCCAACATCTCTCCTTCAGGTTAAGAAAATCTGAAGTTTTAATGAATTAGAGTTTCGAATACATAGTTAAAATATTAGTTGCTTAAACTCGTTCTCCTTTGTACATACTCACGTGAAATTCGAGTTTGCGCAGAAACGTTCGACTTTGTCATGTAATTTGCATGCGTTTACTTTCGTTAAACGGGCCCGTTATGGCCAGTTCGACTCGTAATCTCACATTAGCAAGTTCGAATCCTCGTCGCACCAAACATGCTCACCCTTTCAGCCGTGGAGACTTTATAACGTTACGATCAATCGTTGGTAAAAGAGTAGCCCAAGAGTTGGCGGGGGGTGGTGATGGCTAGCTGCCTTCCCTTTAGTCTCACACTGCTAAATTAGGGACGGCTAGAGCAGATAGCCCTCGTGTATCTTTGCACGAATATTAAAAAAACAACAAAAAAAACTTCAGTAAAACAAGGCAAGGGATCATTGGACTGGATCTTTTAAATACATATTTAAACGAAATGAACTCTTTTTTTTGGGAGGTCCTGCATCAATGCCTTATTTATGTTTTACATTTATCTAATCTTTATTTTAAATGTCAAGAATGCTCTTTTGTTGTTGTAAAATTAACATGAAGCGTACTTAATACTGAAAGTTTTGTACCTTTACATGTAGAATCGTGATTAACCCTAAAATTATTCGGTTTTATTTATTTTGGACATTTTCTAAATTACAAGAAGTGGTTACTTTCTTAACGTCAATACAACTCTTACCTTTTTGTCACAGTGTGCACTTGCAAAATCTTAATCCTAAACGAGTTCGACTTTTAAGTTGTGTCACAGTATAGAATTACATACTATTTAACGTCGTGTTATATGTACAAGCATGTTCAGCATTATGTCACAGTGTAGTATATACTGCCATACTGTTGTGTGTTAATATACAGTAGCATTCTGTTTAACGTTGTTGTCATTTTATACACTGCCGTACTTTCAACTGACGTATGTATATATACATATTGAGTGAGGGTTCCAAGAATTACTTGGCAAATGTGATGCTGCTATCAATCGTGGAAACTAACTTGTCAAGTTTGAGGTGGGTTACACATGTCAAAATTACAAAATTAACAAAACACGACTAAACGAAAACAGGTCAATACAGTTACAATTTTAGCCCTACTTTTACTGTGATTATCGTGGATACGAAATTACCATATCCAAATTAAAAAGGACAACACAATTATAATCTCCACCACCATTAATGTTAGGTTGACAACTATCTGAACGCCATTAAAAATAACCTAACTTCAAGTAGAATGGCTGAAGATTTATAGAAACTAGGCGTTTATACTGTTCCATGCTCGTCTGGGAGAGAGGTTACGTAGGTAAAAATGTGTTTCTGAACATATAAATGCCTTTTTTTTATTTTGAGAGTTTCTGACCGTCAAATCCAACGTGATTTATACAAAGTGGATAATTATATAAAAAATAAAGAAGAATTATTCAAAATTCCTTAATCAAGAGCCTGAGTAATTGAAACATCTCCCAAGGTCAATCTAAGTTAAACAGCTTCCTGACCTTCAAAGTTCCGGGGTCACGTAGGCATTGTTGATTAGATTTCCTGCCAGAAGACAACGTTAGAATGAAGAGGACACACGAATGTGTCGAAACTAGGCCTATAATAAAAGACTTTTGACAGTTTGTTTGACTTACTGCGTTTTTCCACTGATTATGCTGCTATTCGAAACATATGACCAATCCTACGTACCTTGTTATGTTAATTAATGGAGGTTGGTTGGTTCGTGATGACAGAACAGCTATTTTAGATTTATTCAAATGCCCCCTTTAATTCAGTGCTTATGTTATCAACAAATTCAACTTACGTAGTCCTTCTTAAGCATTACCAAATGTCATCCTAGATGGAATTATGCCATCAAAATAGACGAGTACGACATTTAAGGGGTAGTCGAGAGGAAACACGTTTCATAAGTGGTTGAAACGTAGAAAATGAGTTAGACAGTCCAAAGGGCAACAAAACAAATTGCCTTAGTCATTTTCTACAGTAAAAGCTTTCTTTTCTCTATTTGCAGCCTTGTATCTTTTACTTCCATCTTTTTTCTTTCCACTGTTTAATCATTTTGAGCCAATTTTCGATCTGACTTCCAGCACGTGGTGTTATCTCGAAGTTTAGTGCACATTATATTTTATTTGCTTCGAAATAATCCCACTCCTGACATAAATATTGTAATAGCTTCTATTGTTGAGTTGCTTCTTTTTAATTGTTTGATAAGATAATCCAAAGTCCGTTCTACTTAACGATAATGGGTTATTTAATTTGTCAACCATAATGTTCAAATTCTACATAAACCAGTTGATAAAAGATTCACTAATCAATTAACTGATGCGCTGACTAAATTAATTCTAACTTACTAAGTGGCTGACTTGATAACTGGTATTTTTGTATAATGTTTATTTCACAAACATTTCTCAAAGATTCGAGGTATGAAGTTAGGCCTAAACACTGAAGAAAATTCTAGGTGTACTTCTAAAAAAACTCCCAACAGGCATTAAAACATTTAAATTAAAATATTAAAAACTTGGGCAAAAACAATAATGCATACAGAAGTAGAATACACAGGGCCGGCTCTAAATTTTACACCGCCTCACCAAAATTAATTTCTCCTAGTGGTTTAAAGAATCAAATTATCAATTTATTAAAAATATTTGAAAATTGTCAAGAAGAGTAAACTAGGGCGGGAAAAACATGTTTATACGTGAATATACATGTAATCAATAATACATTAGGTGTGACAAAAGGAATGGGGGCGCGACTTAAAGGAATGAAAAATAATAATTGGTGGCCAAACCAGTAGCTGTGGTTATAGGATTGATAATAATTTTACAGTAAATGTTCATTCATTGGTTAGCTAGGCAGCGTATTTTGTTTTGCCTGTCACCATGCCTCAAGTTTAACAACCAATCCCTTTTTAGCAGCGTCTTATGCCCCTCCTCACATAAAGTATTTTCGATAACATATCATGATGTTTTGTTAAAACACGCCAACAAACCACACAAAGTGACATCCGATAGTAACCAACATTAGCTTTAGAATAGCAGCCCTATTATTCGGAGCAGACCTATACTTTACGGAGCCAACCAGAATCTTTATAATATATGGCGGTAGTTTTATTCTCTGAAACAGTGTTAATAACTTCCTTTGTAGTAACGCCATGAAATCTAGATTAATAGTTTCATGTAATCACCCGCACGTATTTGGTACAGCCTTATGAAGTGTCATTAGTTACACTAATTGCTTAGTTGATATCACGTGATGCTAAACGTTCTTTAAGTAGAATAATTTAATAGACGTTATCAAATTTGAGCTTAAAAGTTAGTAATGAATAATAACCTCCAACCCGTATTATTTTTTGAATACTTGAGCTAGAAGCTGATAACCTAGTTTGCCTGACAGTGCTTTCACCCCATAGTTTTGCTGACCTAAATCAGTCGTTTTTGATCAGAATTGCCCCCCAGTGGCTCAGCGGTATGTCTGCGGACTTACAACGCTAAAAACCGTGTTTTGATACCTGTGGTGGGCAGAGCACAGGTAGCCCATTGAGTAGCTTTGTGCTTAATTCAAAACAACAATTAATCAGAATGACAAAAACTATCCATTTTTACTCTTACGTGAAGTTATAGTAAAAGCTTCAGTGATAGCTAATTTGTGTGTGTGTGTGTGTGGTTTCTTATAGCAAAGCCACATCGAACTATCTGCTATGTCCACCGAAGGAGGCCCGGCATGGCCAGGTGGTTAAGGCACTCGACTCATAATCTGAGGGTCGCGGGTTCGAACCTCCGTCGCACCAAACATGCTCGCCCTCTCAGCGGTGGGGGCGTTATAATATGATGGTCAATCCCATTATTCGTTGGTGAATGAGTAGCCCAAAAGTTGTCGGTGAGTGGTGATGACTAGCTGCTTTCTCTCTAATTTTACAGTGCTAAATTTCAGACGGCTAGCGCAGATAGCCCTCGTGTAGCTATGCGCGAAACCAAACCACCGAAGGAATCGAACCCTTGATTTCAGCATTGTAAGTTACAAGACTTACCGCTGTTCCACAGGGGGAGCTAGCTTGATTTTGTGTGTAGGCGGGCAAAAAAAATTGATTACAGTTCAGAGGTGTTTGTTGCATAACTTTGTATAAACCAGCACCTAATTGTAGGTTGTAAACATTTTGTCTTTTTTAAATTTCGCGCAAAGCTACACGAGGGCTATCTGCGCTAGTCATCACTAACATAGTAGTGTAAGACTAGAGGGAAGGCAGCTAGTCATTACCACTTACCATCAACTCTTGAAGTGCTATTTTACTAACAAATAGTGGAATTGAATGTAAAATTTTAACGTTCCCACGACTGAAAAGACGGTTTCTTGTGACTGTGATTCGAACCCGCGACCCTCAGACTACGTGTAGAGCGTCTTAATCACCTGGCCATGCTGGGCCGTATTATAGAGATCTGCCTCTCCACTGAATTTGAAAAAAAAAGTTGAAGATGTTTTCCTATCAAATAAATTTTCCGTTTTTCAGCTGCGAAGAAAAAAAAAGGAGAAATTCAATCAAAATTATATTTCGTGTAATTCTTAATGGATTGCCTAAAATCTAGTGTGTGAAGTAAGGGCTCAGTGGAGTACATCAGTTGAAAATATGTGATAGTTTGGATGACCACAATGCTGGGCCGCGAGTGTACAACTGGAATTTATTAGATGTGAACTTTTCCTCGTGAATTCGAGATCGGACGATATTTCGACTTTGTTTGTGTCCTCGTAAAACACTAGTATTTACTTAAGCCTACATGTTTGCGGAGCCAATGTATCAAAAATCTTCATCGCCATCTAGTGGCTTGCATGTGCCTCTGCAATAATTAAATAACAGACTTTGTTGGAGGCAGCAGTTTGCAAAATATAGAATGTAGATGACAAGTCTTTCCTGATTTGGACTAAAATTCAATAGTTTATGCAGAATCGACTTTTAGACCATACACCAGAGTCAGTTAGAAATGCATTACCATTTAGAGGTTAAAGGTCAAGATAACAGACTTTGTATTCTTGTACTCAAGGTGACGTACATGTTTTCAGTCAGAAGTAAACATTGTTCAACACCCTCACTGTGGGAATAGGTTACATGTTTATATTCACAAAAAATGTGTTAGGACAGCAGGAACGCACGTAGCCACTGCGTCATCAAGGCTTAATTAATATGGCTTGTTCTAAGAAAGGTTTGTCACTAGATGTACAGGGGAATTGTGATGATCGTTATGGTTTTACCGTCGCATTAAAACGAAATTTCACTCTTTGTTTAGAATACACAAAGTTAGACGCAAACATTTCAAAGGCAGGGTTTTCAAATGTTGGTGTATTTTCAAGATATCCTTCAGAGAAATTTAAGCACCCAACCCACATATACGTGTGCTTTGTTACAGCAAAACCACGTCAGGCTTTTTGTTGTGTCTACCGAGGTGAACGGGTGTGTGTGTTTTCAAATTATAGCAAAGCCCCATCCAGCTATCTGCTGAGCCCACCGAGGTGAATCGAACCCCTGATTTTAGCGATGTAAATCCAAAGACATACCGCTTATTTAAAAGTTGTAAATTCGAAGACTCATTGCTGTCCCACCCCAAAAAACGTCGTCTAATGATTATCATATCAGATTGTAGAAAAACGTTCTTGGGCGATACGAAGAGTGACGTAAGTGATATAAGAGTGACAGTCAATCTTGCTCTTCGTTTAAGATTTGGAATTTTTGGAATGAAGCACAAAGCTACACAACGTGCTATCCGTGCTCTGCCCACCACGGGTATCGAAACCCGTTTTTTAGCCCATTGTGTACTTAGTATTGTTCAGATCACTGACGTGTACAGATGTGTGAGTTTGGGGCAGGGGATCAAGCCCCTGACATCCTTCCCTTATGGCCCAAAGTTGCCTATTTTTACCCCTGTCATAAAAATTGCCGCTACAATAAGATGGATCTGATCCCACAAGTTGTTTGCTGCGAATTTGTTGGAAACGTACATGTTTTAGAGGCAAAATGAATGGCACACAGGGACTTGCAGGGTTTTGTAGTAAAAAGAAAACGTTAATTTATGTTTAATTATAAATAGTCATTAATTCACTGGTTAGGTTTAGATCGTAAAAATTATTCTAAGACCAACTGAAAAATAATGAAGGAAGATTCGGTTGTTTCTATGGTTTTCAATGTTGTTGTTTTTTATTACCAAAGGCAGTCCATAATTTCCCTTCCCAAGAAACATATTTGCCCTTTTTGTCAGTGAGTCCTTGCCCTTTTCATGTTCTCTACACATTGCTGGTTCAGGCAAAGAAATGAAAATAGAAACAAAATAAAGTATTCCTTCTTGTATTACAACTTGTATTTATCAGTCACACATTAATCTTAAAAACTGTTTGTTTCAAGTTAGTCACAAAGCTACACAATGTGTTCTGCACACCATGGGTATCAAAACCTAGTTTTCAGTGTTTCAAGCCTTAAGACAAAATTCTGTGGCACTGATGGGTCTTAAAAACAGTGCATTGGATATAGATCAAAACTTTAGTGCAAATTAAGAAAAGGACTTATTGAACCTAAGAGATTACACAAGTCAAAGGTCACTCTGTCATGAAAGATAAGTAAGTTTCACATTTACATAATACTTTTTAATTATGTTTGCACCATATTTCAATGAAGGCCAGCTAGGTATTATTATTCAAAGAATATTAATTATAGAAGTAGGGTTACAATATTATGTTTATTTGTTTCAGAATTTTTGGGCAAAACTACAAAAAATCTTAATTGTGCATATCTGCATCTGGTTTTGAATCTGATAAACTAGCATGAAGGCAGCTAACAAACAGCACAAACTGCCAGAACTAATGTTAAATCACCATTGCTAATGGAATATATATATATCTCACATCCTCTAAAAAGCTATATTCTTCCATGAAAAAGAGTTTCTGATATGCCCATATCTAAAGGTATATTATGTACTGCAACATATTGAAATTAAATCATGGAACAACAAAGGAATTAAACTGTATTTAAATGGGTAAACTAAATGAGATGTAACTGTAATAAGTAATAAAAATGTAAATAAAAAACATTACTGACAATAATATTAAAGTAAAACACAATCAGCAGTTATTAGAAGGAGAGCAGAGGGACTTCTCTTCAAATTCTGATTTTCTGCAATTGAATCATCTTTCTAAAAAGTTAGAATGAACTGGATTTGAAGCTGCAAACACTGAAATGATTACATACATGCTTTAGCAATGACATTTTAAAATAGGAAGTGGTACCCATGTTTGTCACATGTTTTTAAACTATACTCTCAATCCTGTTCTTAAAAGATTGGATAAAAAATAGTCTGCGTTCCACATCCAATTCACAGATTTTTTTTAAGAAAAGCTCGTCCTTTTCTTAATTTAGTGGACTTCTTGTTTAAAAAGGAAATTACAGCTGTGTATATTTACTCTACATTGTTTATTTATATGTATGGGAGGTAACATCAATCTTGACGTATGTTTATGTGCTAATTAAGGAAAAAAAGTCCACTGAAAGACATCTGTTTACTTGTTCATTATGTATTGCTATAACATCAACTTTATTGTCTTTTTTTAATTTTCTTATACTAACAGATAATCTCGGTTCTCATACACAATTTTTTTAAATTTGCAGAATTTGATGAGAGGAGGTAATTTTTTAGATTTTGCGATCCTGATTATGCTAAAAAAACAGATGAAAAAGTGAAAAAAACAAACCTTTTCCAACTTTTTACATAGTGTGCTGGTGTACCATGTAGAGTACTACTTCCTGTGTTTTTCTTTAACTGGCCAATCAGAAAAAGAAAGAATGTGAAAGTATTTCTGCTCCATCTATCATTTGCAAGCTGCCTCCAAGTATCAGATGAAGTTGGCATACTGTACGTAGGAGACCTAGATGCAATAACTATGTTTTCTGTTGATTGCAGATTGCCAGATTTATATTACATTGGTTTATTCAAAATGGAGGCAGTGTCAGTTTTGATCCCATAAGTTTTGACAGACTTATGGTTTTCCCAACTTCAGCTGAGTGTTTGTGCAAAATAATAATTTATATACAGATATATTCTAAAATGAATTTGATGCTTTATGAAAATAAAGACTCAAGAGGAGATACCAAAGTGAAAACAGAAGTCTCAAATTATTATTATTTTTTTTTTTTGATAATTTTGATTAGGTTTCATCTTTGCCCCTTTGAAACATTGTTCCATTTGGAATATTAGCCTGAGATATATATATATACATAAAATCATCAATGTTGTTAAAAGCAAATAAATTAACAAAAGTGCATTTTACAATTCAAAAGTGGTAAAAGTGACCAAGATGCATACACATTGTCCAGAATTGGTGAATGAACCAAAGTACATGCACATTCTCCAAATCTGGTAAACATAACCAGTGTGCATCTGCTCAGTTCAGAACTGGTAAAATAACCAAAATGTATCTATTCTTTCCAGAACTCATAAAATAACCAAAGTGCGTTTGGTGTGTTTTTCTTATTGCAAAGCCGCACCAGGCTATCTGCTCTGCCCATCAAGGGGAATGGAAGCTCTGATATTAGCATTGTGAGTCTGCAGAACTACTGCTGTGATAGAAGAAGTATACACTGTATATTACATTACAGTCAGAATAAAGTGTGTCACACTGCTGTGTTGAGAATAATTGTAACAACATTGGAGAGGCATAAGACATAACGCTTGTGTCAGAGTTATATAATTCTTTACACTTCTTTTTTTTTTTAAAGGAAAAATTCAGTTATTGCAATGCTTAAAACAAACATGTTATTTTGAAGGGAGATTTTGGTTGTTATGATGTCCAAAATAAACATGTTGCTCTCTTACAGGGAGTCCTTAGTTGTTGTAGGGCATTGTTCTATAAGGTGTTACAATCTTATGTGGAAGCTTATTGTGATGTCTACAACAAACAATTTGCTATTTTGTAGAGAGAATTTGGTAATTGTGATGTCATGCTATAACGTTGCGATTTTATAGAGAAACTTTTGTTATTGTGGTGTCCACTACCAGCATGCTGTCATCTTATGGGGAGACTATATATAGCAGTCATGTTGTTTTACTCCAAACAATTTATTTAATTTACATGTTTCTAATTTACTTCAAGATGATCTCTAAAATGAGACAACTTGTAGTTTTTTTATTTTTGTGATGGAAAAATATTAATACTTTATAATTAGTATATTTCAAAGTAAGAACCCTTTTCCTGTTGTATTTAGTAATCCTAAATATAATATTCATTGCCACTATAGCTAATGGCTTCATATACAGAGAGTTTTATTCAGTAAAGACCATAAATACTAACTAATATTTCTCTTTGTTATAGTGCCAATCCAGACCAGCTCCATGAAGTCACCATGGACTCTGTTAACCAGCCTGAAGTCTTCTCACCTACAGGTGAGTTTTAACAGGTTTTACAAATAATATTTCTGTATCTTTACCCTAAACCAATAAGCTTAGGCATTAGTGGAAAAATTTCCACAGGCTAATTTTCACAAATCAGAAATTACTGGATTTATATTTGTAATTTTCAGGAAAATGGAGATCTTCATAGATCGCATGTTTTTATAATGGAGTAAAATTTGTTTGTGATTATTAGAATCTTCAGAAATACGAAAAGAGCATGTATGTATGTACACATATATTTCACAAATTAGTTACTGACGATATTCTTGTACTTTGAACAACATTCAGGCTAGATGATTATTTTTCAAAGTATAAAAGTTTCACTGGATCATGCTATTAACAATGAAATTCCATTTCGAAATAATTATCATAGAGGGGAAGTAATATGATGGTAAGTTTGCTGTTTACTGAACTAAATTATTAAAGTGATTAATATCATGTTGTTGTTTTTTAGCAAACCCCAGAGGTGCCATAATATCTCCAGTGCGTGCCAGAACTATTAAGGAATATGATCAGGTTGGTTGAATAATAAAGAGATTGACTGTCTTTTATTATCTTTAAATACTCGGCAGGATATCTAAGGCACCTTTTTGTAATGCTATAAGTAACATTTGTTTGAAAAGTGAAGACATCTGTTCGTAATGTTATAAGTAACATTTATTTGAAAAGTTAATGTTCATCAGAGTATTTTATACGGGTTTATTGTACCAATATTAGTCCCTATGGTAGTTAGATTCTATTTCACCTCAAACAAAGCCAGGAACTTCTTCTTTTGTATATATGTAATAATTTTACAAACTTACCAAAATAAATTCAGTTGCCTTGATTTGTAGTTTATTTTTCTTTTACTATTAACATGTAATTAAGTTAAGTGGTATTTAAAAAAATCAATTTTTTTTGTTAATAAAACTGGTGCTTATTTGAATCTTTTCCATCAGTGATTCTAGCTTTATTTTTTTATACCATACAGTATGCAGTGAAAAGATTTATATATCTGCACTTCCAAAAATATTGCTGTAGTAGTCTCCCCCCACTCCAAATTGACCCAAAGTGTATACTAACTGTGACTATATATATAACACATAACTAACAAATAATTTGACGTTGCAGATATAGAAAGTTTTCTAGTATGTCTCTCAAAAAGTTAATTACTCTTAAATATTTTCATAGTTTTGTAAGGTAATCTTCCTCCAACATTTGACATATAAAACTCTTATCTTTTGGAAACTTTGAAACCAATTTTAGGCTATACTAAAATAAAAATGACGTCTGAAAAGCATGCCTACATAAAACATTTTTTCAACACATCCTCGTGTATGTGTTGTAAATAGATGATTCAGTTGGTATAGAGTCAAGGCCATATACAATTTTTTATTTTTTAATTTATGAGTGATATTAAAATGTACATCATGTATGATCCCATTGCCACCATACAATCTATTTACTGTATTAGCTATGTTGGAAAGCCCCCAGAACATTGTGATTAAAAAAAAATTAAATAATAAAAGTTTTATTGAACTATTGCAAAACTGTTGAAGAAGACCACTTTTCTTTGGCCTTTTTGCTTCTCATGTTCTTGTAAATGTAATAATATTTCATCTTTCTGAATATAACTGGAAGAATTTTTTTATAGACTTGCTTAGTTTATATATAAACCTCATGACATATATAATTTATAAGATATGCTTAATCAATGAATTTTCATACAGTAATGTCAAAAGAGTCTCAATTCTTATATACATATCCCTATTGTGTAGTTGTTATTCTAATAAATTAAAAATTTACACAGCAAATAGCAGACCTCAGGAAAGAAAATTTCAATCTGAAATTGAAGCTTTATTTTTTAGAAGAAAAAATGGAAAAAAAATTTGATGGAGATTGTAAAGAACTCCACAGAATTGTAAGTATGTTCTCAGGTGGCTTTAGTGTCTTTTCCTCACTTACTGTATTTGGTATATAATAACTTACAATTCTAGAAAACCATCAAACCTTCCTGTCATTCAAACTCAAGCATACATTGAACTGTGTCATTATTGTCCTTAATTTTAAAGTGATGATAATGGAGAAACCTTTTTTTTATTTTCATTGTATATATTAAGCAATTAACTAAAAAAAATATTCTAGAATTACAAATTCTTCTTATTTCCTGTTACTGTTGTAAATAATAATTAATTAATAATAATAATTAATGATGAATATATCCAATAATCACATTACTGTGTTCTTTCTTTCAGCTCTACAGATGTTTCACTTGTTCATTTTCTCTAAAACTTGATTTGATAAGATCAAAAGTTTATGTGTTAAACCTTTGTATTTATTTTGTAAACAATAGTCAAGAAACTTAATTCTGAAAGGGTAAAAATAAAAAACAACAACTTCTTTCTAATACTTGTGGGTGAATTTCAGTTGGTTACCTGTGTTGGGAAATTTCTTTTATAGGCAGTTCTGAGTACTAGTACAAAATGTTTTGAAGCAAATTATAAATATGTAGTTGAAGAAATATACTTAAAACAATTACTATGGTTAACAGTAACTTTATGTCATAAAACTATTTAAAAAATCGTCGAAGAAGGAAG
This sequence comes from Tachypleus tridentatus, assembly GCF_004210375.1. Taxonomy (NCBI): domain Eukaryota; kingdom Metazoa; phylum Arthropoda; class Merostomata; order Xiphosura; family Limulidae; genus Tachypleus; species Tachypleus tridentatus. Next base: position 20,303,888 of record NC_134834.1, read on the forward strand.
TGAAGAAACATTCTCTGCAAGTATGCATATAGAGTACTGGCAGAAAAATTACCAGGAATATATTCCTGCTGCTGTCCATAATGTAACTTATCTAAATTTAGAATGTGTTAGAATTAGTGTTTGTACAATGTTTGTAAAGTTTATGATTCATAAGGTTTACCAATAACAATATCTGCAGTACATATTGAGCTTAAATCTTGTAAGGTTTATTATTATTAATACCAGTTCTGAAAATATTTGTAGAATCCACAACTCACAAGGTTTATCAATATTAATATTAGCATAATTTGTAGAACTACCAGTTCTTAAAGTTCAGTAATTTGAGTATTCACAGTTATGGTTTATTTATCGTTATCTGTTCCACAATATTTTGGAAACTTCCACCTTGTAGGATTTAATATTATCTTATAGTCATGTTAAACTCAGACATTATAATATTTTTCAGAACATAAAGCTTCAAGTTGATGTAGAAACACTACATAAGGAACTCGAACAAAAACATAAGCTTTTACAGGATGCATTGTAAGTATTATTTTCTCAAGTACACACTGTATTGGGAGATATTTAACATCTTATTTGTTGTGTTTGATTCTTAAAAGTGTATGATAATGACTCTTTTAAAATTTATTTGAATGAACCAAGCAACTCTGATATCAACAGTAACTTTGTAATATTCATGGCTGGTTTATTAGTCATGAAATGTTTTTAATGGAAAAATTTAAGATTGTGAAATTGATACTTATATAAACAAGACTTGAGGTATGTATGATATCATTAATACAATCATATCATTTTGAAAAACAAACCTGTTGCTGATTTAAAATAAGGAATATATAATTAGAGTATATCTGATATCTCTAAATGAGTTCATACAGTTTATCTCTTTAAGTAACATTTTAACTTGAAATGTCCTTTATTTCAAATGAGAGAAAGAACTTTAATCTGTTACAGAATATTGTATGTTGCACTGTGTGTGCATTTGCATATATTATGGTATACCAGTATGTTGTACTTTGTGTAGTACATATGTTGTGGTATATTAATATATTCTACTGCATGTATATGTATATACACACACACATATATGCACATATCAGTATTGTGATACATCAATATGTTGTTCTATGTGTATTATGTACTGTTTTTATGTGCAGCATAAATACAAATTTCTGCAGTTTGTTCTATTTTGATCAGGGAAAATTATATCATTAGTGTTCTACGCTTTTCTGATTGAGGACATTCTTGGACAGCTGTTTCTTCATATTCAAGTAAAATACGTTAGATTTCGGACACGCTTTTAATTTTTTCAAATTATAGTGTTAATGTTACATCTTCATTTGTTGTCAGAGGAACTCTTGAGAAGCTAGAATACAATCACAGAAAGGAAATGGAAGAACTAAAGAGAAAGACCAATGATAAGAAAACCCAGCTTCAAGGACAAAAAACAGTGTATGAACAAGTAAGTTTATATTGTTCTCATTTCCAGTTAGTCCTCATTAGAATAACAGCCAGAAGCATCTCTTCCATGTTATAATTTGTGACAAATGTTTATCAAACAAGTACATAAATTCAAGATCATGTGTCAACACTCGACATTCTCTAAAGTGATTGATTGATTGATTGCATTATATAGTGTAGTATTTTATAATTTTGATGCAGTTATGATTCCTTTGTAAAATAATTCTGTTAATTATGTGTTATTATCTGATTGATCATATTTTTAAATGAAATTGTGTATGTTAATTATTTTTCTACCATTATTTTAATAATGTGGAAGTTTAGTCAGCATTTTTTGGGAAAAGTTTTCCATTTTAAACAATTTTGATTTTAAAAAATGATAATATTTATATATGACACATTTAGTAATGCAAAACTTGTAGCCATTTTTTAAATTGATAATTGCAGTTTAACAGCAAACCCAGGGAAAGAGAAAGTGACCTGGAAGATCACTGCAGTGAAGCCTACAAACAAGCTTTTGGCCTAGATTTAAATCAAGTGAGTTAACATAAGTCATAACAGGAAGAAGGTGTAAGCTTTTAAAATTATTCGATGTCACTTTGTCCATGATGTATGTGATATATGCTTTTGTTTCAGAATTAATTTTTATATCTTTTTTGTTGTTTTATAATTAATAAAACATTCCTAGAACTAGACTAATATAACCATTAATTGTGCAAAATGTCTTATGTTTTTTTGTGGTTGTTTTTCGCATAATTTGTGAGGATATGATTTGTAATGATAAATTTCGGTGAAAATGGAAAAAAAGAACATACTGATAATTTTAAGGTTGGTATTTTCTGTCCCCACTAGTCATGTCCTCTTACTAATGTACAAAATGATGGTAGTGATATGGAGAAATGTAGACTAAATCAGCTAGTGAAAGAATTGAAAGCTATCATATGTAAAAAAGATGAGGAAACAGAGGTAAGAAATTTATAATCCTAGATAGTAATGCTTAACTTCAGTTTTAAATGTTTATTGCTGGCAAGGAATATTTAATCTTAAACAAAGTTAACCTAACATAACATTTAACTCTAACCAGAAACTTGTAATCTTAGCAAGAAATGTTCAGTTGTAGTAAGAAATGTGTAATTCTGGCAAGAGATGCTTAATATTAGTGAGAAATATTTAATAGTAGGAAGCATTGAATCCTAGAAAGAAATTTCTAATACTAAGCAAGAGAGATATACCTTAACCTTACCACATGTATTTTGATATTGTAAAATGCTTATTAATATCTCACTTATTAGAGAAACCTTTTTGTTACCTTAGCAACTGAAAATGATGCTAAAAGGTATTATATTGACATTTTTAAATTTGTTGCATGAAAGAACTTAATCTTCTAAAGCAAAAGTTTTTGAACATTTTTTGTTTGTAGATTATCTGAATTTTTTTGAAGGGGGATTTCAGCAGACGATATATAACAGCATAATTGAACAAAATAAAATAAGCAAATAAAGTACACTCTAATATTGACTACAACCTAACTTGCCTATGTTTTAATGCAGTGGTTCTCAACTTTTTTTATGTCCCACACCCCTAAAAAATTTTAATATGTTCTCGCACCCCTCACAGTAATTATTTATTTAAGAATAAAGGTGAAGGTGTCCAAAACAAATTTTTATGATTAGTTTTTAATGATATATAAACAAACACGAAACATTTTGAAAAGAAAAATATTACAACAAACTAAAAGTTGCATAAACCCTACATGGCCTACAAAAAAATAAATGTTCATCCATGCATGAAATGAAATTTCATTGAATTTGAAATGTTCAAATGTTCATAAGCCAATTTAAATTTAATGACTTTTGTTCCTGTTTATTTCTTACGAGTTTTTCAAAGCGTGGCACAATTTTTGAATATATAGGACAATACCCTTAATATAAACAAAAGAAAAAACTGAAATGGTATCTCGCACCCCTGGTTGGGAATAACTGTTTTAATGAGATGCATATGCCTTGTTTTGTGAGCAAAGTTTTGAAATGTTAGGCATAATATTCTTCAACTTTAGTCTTAGGTCAGGTTCAGCATTTATCCTGCTTCAATATTTGGCCATTGCACCAAACATTCCCGCCCTTTCAGCCGTGGGGGCGTTATAAGTTACGGTCAATCCCACTATTCGTTGGTAAAAGAGTAGCCCAAGAGTTGGCCTTGGGTGGTGATGACTAGCTGCCTTTCCTCTAGTCTTACACTGCTAAATTAGGGACGGCTAGCACAGATAGCCCTCGAGTAGCATTGTGCGAAATTCAAAACCAACAAACAAACAAATCAATATTAAGCCTTCAGGGTCACGATTTGATGAAAATCACAGGTATATAGTGGCAAAAAGCATCAAAAATTGAACTGCTTTGTTTGTAGGTTTTGAATGTTCTCTGCTTCTCTGAATACAAAACTCTAATAGTGATTTTAATGTTTCACTGCAAGAAACTCCAATAAGTATTCTTCACCTTTCATAGAGACAGCAACAGACAAGTTATTATTTTGCCATATGTAAACACTTTCATCTCAAGAATACATTTCACACTTGAACTGAGATGCCTTACAGTGTTGAAATTTACTGAATTCATACACATCATTCCTGTTTATGTAGCTGAATTTTTAAACCATCAAGTATTGAGTTTGCTCTGGAATCTACCAACTCTTCATTTCCATAATTATGAAACTTTAAGTGGGCCACTTGAAAGGAGCTTAGTGTCAACTTAAGTGAGAGAAATTTCACAACAAAATAAAACTTTGAAATGATGCATTTTGTTTGTTTTTTATAACACACAAAAACTACACAATGGCACATATCTATGCTCTGCTTACTGCGGGTTTCAAAACTTGATTTTTAGTAATATAAACTGAGACTTATTGTTTAGTCAGGGAGGGGGAACTTGGATGATTGCATGTCATCTGCTTGGTTATGCACACACTTTGAGATATGAGTAAGTTACAGTGTTGTTAGCTTCTGTGTTTAAACTGTAACTACTTATACTAGCTGAATAATCACTATTTATTTTTTATGTCCTTACTAGTTCATGAAGTAGAATAAAGCATATCTGTCCATCCGTGTTTCATCCATACATTCCAGTCTTGTATACATAATATCTAATGATTGAACAGATGAAGTTTGACAAAAGTTGTAGACTTTGCATTTAAAATTAAGAATCAGAAGAAGGTTATTAGTGAAACATACACAAAGAAAACACAAGTCCAAACAAACATAAAACTAAGTCAACACAGATATATGAAATATACACCACAGTAAACTTAAAGATATTGAGAATAGCAACAACAAACTAAACAAGACTGAAACTTCTTGCTGGCTTTTGAGCTTCTTTCAGAAAAAAAAAATAAAATTTAATTTTTTTCTAACTTCTTATCATTATGCATTTTATGTTGTTTTAGTTTAGTGTTTTATGTTTTAGTTTAGTGTTTTATATTGTTTTAGATTAGTGTTTTAGGTTTTAGTTTAGTGTTTCATGGATAAGCATTTTCAATGTTATATCTTTAATCTTCATGTAACTTGAATAATTTGTTATTATGTAATTACAAAATTTAAATGTCAGCATTCTCTTGTTGTGAATCTGGTGGATGATATAATAATTCTCATTTCACATTTTTTAAAACCTGGTTTCAACTGTGAGAAGATATAGGATAAAGAATCACAGGATTCTGTGATTTGTATTTTCTGTTTACATTGTATTTTAGAACTCATAAAAATGCACCACCTTTTGACTTGAATCATAAGTTCTTCATTTTTGCCATTCCCTGCACTTGCTATTTAAAATATGGTTAATTCTAACTGCAACTAAATAAACTAATGAGAAAAGAGATATTAAACATTCATTTGTTGGATTCCTTGCATATTTACATCTGGTTTACTATGATGCATTAAGATAGAGTGTGGTAGTAAGAATCTCTGTTAAACATACTGTTAATCTGTGTTATATAGAGTTTAAATTAACAGGTTGTAATTTCATTTCATTGTGTTTAGATGTCAAAGCAGAAACTCTCCAAAGATGAAGAGAAAATAAAATTCTTAGAAATAAAAGTCCAGAAGAGAGATAACACAGTTCAAGATTTGACCCAATCCATTAGAAAAAAGGATAAAGAGATACAGCAACTGAATAAGATTTTAGAGGACAGACACGGAGCTGTAGAATCTATTGATGGAGCTTTCACCACAGCCCTTTACAAGGCCACAGTGGCGGTGTCAAATGGCAACAAAATTGGTATTGTAGAAGCAAGGGAAGAACTCAAAGCAGCTTTGAAAAGAGTTAGTTTGGATTGTATATGTGTATAAAGATAGGTGTATGTACGTGTGTTATATGTGTTAAATAATACACATTCTTTGTGCAAGGTAAAATAGAATTCTTATAAATTTGTTTCTAATGTAATAATACATCATTGCTTGGGTTATTAACCTGTTCATTTCCGTAGATGAGATAACTCGTCCAAGCCGATCAGTAACACAGTGCCACGGACGAGCTAACTTGTTCTCAATAATACTTAACTTTAACGCTAGATGTCAACACCATAAATGCATTTGACCTACTTACAAATTGTTTCACTTTCAATCCAAAAAGGGGTCACGGAAAAGGTTATGAAATGAAGAAGCATTAGAGTTGTATTTTGAACTTCGTTCGAAGTTGCTATAGCAGCTGAAATACTTGGCAGTCAACAGGTTAAAGGGATTAACCTTATGATGATATATTTGTGAATATAATTCAACTTCTTCAGTACCATGTTATGCTACAATCTATTTTTCAGTAGTATATTTGAGAACTTTCTTAATCACTATTTTGATAGCTATTTATTTGTATGATTTGTTTATAATATTTTTGAGTCTTATTTTTATTATTTGTAAGGTTGTACTTACTCTGTTAATGTTACTTAGAACCTTTTTTTTGATTGTTAATCTTATAATTTTCATAAATAATTTTAATACCATAACTTTTTATTAAAAAGTAAATATTTTGTTGTTGCATAAATACCAAGAGAAATGATTCATCATGTAAGAAATGGACCCTAATTGAAAAGAAGAACATCGTGACTCAGTATAAAAATGTATTTAATCTCTAGACTGTGTTTCAGCATTTACAAAATGAACCATAAGCATCATCAGTAATCTCTGTAGGTGTTTCAAAATGAACACTAAACTGTAATTAAAAACCTTTAATTATTTTCATTTTACCTCATTTGAAATTGGGAACTGTAAAAATTCTGTATTTGTCATCTTTCTAAATTTTAGCACATCCAAGTCCTCAAATATAAATAATATAGATTCAATTACTTCTTCAGTTTACATTAACCCATATACGAGGGCTGTTCAAAAAATACGCGGACTGATGTCATAAAACAAAATGTACTTCATTTAGAAGTTACAGGTCTGGGACCCCTTCAAAGTACTCTCCTCCCCAACGCACACATTTATCCCAACGGTGTTTCCACTTGTTGAAATAGTCCTGGTACGCTTCTTTTGTAATGTCCTCCAGCTCCTTCGTCGCATTTGCCTTAATCTCGGGAATCGTCTCAAATCTTCTTCCTTTCAAGGGTCTTTTGAGTTTGGGGAACAAGAAAAATTGCAAGGAGCAAGGTCAGGTGAGTAGGGGGGGTGGGGAAGAACAGTGATTGAGTGTTTGGCCAAAAACTCACGAGTTCTGAGGCACAAATTTCGCAGAAATGCGGTGCATCTTCAATTTTTCGGTCAAAATCTCGTAACAAGATCCAACTGATATCCCACACTCTTCAGCAAGCTCCCTGACAGTCAGACGTCAATTTGCTCGCACCAGGGTGTTGATTTTGTAGACGTGTGGGTCGTCAGTTGATGTGGAAGGACGTCCAGGATGCTCATCATCTTCAATGGACTTTCGACCATCCTTAAAACGTTCATGCCACTTGAAACATGCCGTACGCTTTATAGCAACATCACCGTAAGCCGTGTTAAGCATAGCAAAAGTTTCAGTCGCAGATTTTCCAAGTTTAACACAAAATTTCACAGCAAGTCGTTGCACCTTCAGGTCATTCATTCAGAAATCCGCCAAACGAAAAAATCGCGTAGCTAATACACAAATGAGGATATCTGCAATCGGGAAATGGCGTCGTAATAAGCTGATCTCTGCGAACCTAGCGACACCAAGCGGATTCCACTGGAACCAACTGGAGCCGCGCAATTCAAACAGTCCGCGTATTTTGTGAACAGACCTCGTATTGCTTGTATGTTTCATTAAATACATCATAATATTGAAAAGTGTTCAAAGATTAAATATATTTTTTGATTTGTCGTTCTTATTTTAAATGACTGGTGAATTTCAAACCACAGTTATTTTTTTAATTATAGCAACATATTTTGTGTAGTGTGTTTCATTTCCTAAAGATATATTTTAGTGGTTATAATTTTAGACCTGTTTGGTGGCATAATTTACAAAAGTACGTGAAACCTATAGAAATATTTAGATATTAGATTAAAAAAAACGTGTCATGCATACAGTTACAATGAATTAATATTTGTGATGCAAAATTCTGTACTAGGATAAGTAAAAGAGTAAGTCAGCATATGTTAAGTCCTGCTTGTTCTTATAAAGAAAGCAACTTAGCAGTTTGTATTTGAACACTCAACTAGGTGCTTTTTAGCAGTTCTGAGGAAGCAACAGATACTTTGAGAGGCAGATCCAGTCTTTCTAAGGAAGATTTGCTAGACGAAATACAGAGACTAAGAAACGAGCTTCAATCAAAAGAAAACAACATTCAAGTACGTAGAAATAAAAAAATTCACAGATATTTTAGTAATTCAGCAAATTAATTACTTTAAAGCCTTTAAAACAAGAATTTCTACTTCCTAGTATTAACAGTATTTTTTTATAAATTTAATTTGAAAATATATTAACAAAACCAATCAGGGAGATTGCATACTTTTGCTCCACTACTACTATTTTGAGATTGCATGTGTTTATATTGGTTAGCATAAAATATCACCTTGAAAACTCAGAGAATCCTTTTTAGATCCAGAATGATCAGTGAGCTGGATCGTATTTTGTGATGAGGAGTCTCAACCTTAATGCTTCTGTGAAAGTTGGTACAAATCCTAACATATTGAGTTATTAACCCAAACTGCAAAAATGCCCTATCTGGGCCAAATTTAGTGAGGACTTTCCCATTTTGACTTCAAAGCTTGTTTAAAATTGTTGCTTGCAATGGTCTTTTGGTTTTTGAGAAGCTCTTGTGGGAACACGAGCAGACAAACAAAGACCTGATTATAATAAATATCCTTGTTCCCTTTTGGGTTGTAATTAAAATGGAATCTTTTACAAGCTTTTAGTTACAGTATGGCTAACCATAAATAAAATGGTTACTACAGGATTCATGAAATATGTAATACACTATTATTTTGTTTTTAGATTTCACAGTTTCAGAGTTACACTGAAAATTAAAAATCTGTGATATTCTAAGGATTCACATCTTTTAAAGGTAGAGTTTAATACAAAATACATAATTTGAAATGAATTATGAACAAACTAAGTGGATTCATGGTAACAATATGGTTTATGCATAAAAAAAACAACTCATTAACATTTTGTATATAAAAATAAATTACAATGATAAAAAAATTAAATTGTCGTTACAGCTTTATAAATAAAATTAACAACAGTTACTTGCAGAACTATAAGATGTAAATATTATAAATCTTGAGTTTCAATCTGTTTGACATTTTTTGAATCTTTGCCCAGATTCTTGAGCAGCAGTCAGCAGAACGATTGCAACAAGTCCAAAACTTACAGCATAGTTTGAATTCCCTGCAAGAAGAGATATCTAAATCTGCTAAGCTACATGTGGAAAGAAATATCAAGGTATCTCAACTTCAATGTCCCATTCAGGCTAGTTGTGGGGGAAATGAGGTCTGTCTGTCTGTCTTTTACCTTAATAATCTTAATTTTTCCAATTCTTTAATGGTTTTTAACTTTTTTTTCAAAGTTATTAGCATATCTGTAATGTACAATAAATAAGTACAAGTATTTAGAAGTATAATTTGAAAGTAAGACACATTTTTTTAGATGTAAATGTTTAATTAAATTTGTAGAAATGGACTGGAAACTTTGCAAATGATGAGCCATACAATAGTGTAAATCTACTTAGTATGTAGATGTAAGGATTGACTTTTAGGATTATGATTGAAATATTTTGAATAATATTTCTATATGTTTTAATTGAAATTATTTTGGTTGAAAATGGAATCAGAAAGCAATGTTTTTGTCAAAATCACGACTCAAAACTACCTAATTTATTGTGTAGTGCTGCAGATGTTTTTGCTACTTATTTTACTTCTGTGTTTTAAAATTTTGTATTTCAGAATGGCTGGTATGGGTAGTAACATTTTTATTGATAAGGAGAGCAAATATCATTTCTTAACCTCAAAATCACTAGAACTGATACACAATTTACAACAGAAATCCACAAAAAAATCACCCATACTGTATTATACATACCCTGGGACTCAGCTCATGAAACAAAACAAAAACTCAACATATCAAACCAAATAAACACAGCCCCAAAACTATGTTCACCTGGTAAAATTAACGATGAAGCCAACAAAATAAAACAACACTTCATCAACATCAACAAATTTACTCCAAAACTGTGGATAAAATTATATGCACACATCTGGACCAACAACAAACAAACAACAATAAATACCAAGATACAACAAACTACAAAACCTTATACTGCTGCATACCATATGTTCCTGATATCAGCGAAAAAATAACAGACACTTGGTAAAACTTATAACAAAACACAACAATCCAGTAAACACCAAATTTATCCATAAGCCAGGTACAAAACTAAAGTCCATACTATGTAAAAAACTACACTGACAAACACAACAACAACATAATTTATAAAATACAATGCAACAACTGCCACGACTTCTATATTGGAGAAACAAGCAGAAAAATGGAAACTATATTCAAAGAACACAAAAAACACCTTCACACATTTTCGAACACTGCGAAGCAAATAAACACAACATAACCATAGAAAATACCCAGATACTAAGTAGGGAAACAAATATAAACAAACACAAAATCAAAAAGCCCTAGTTATACAGCAACAAAAACCAAAATTAAACCAATATAAAGGAAAACCTTTATACCTATACTAATTAATAACTTAATATCCACCTGCAACGGCCCTTGCAATCCCGTATTCGTTTATACTCTTGTCCTTAAGATGTTTCCGTCGAAGGTCACATTCAAACTCTCTCTTTTGTAACCTGAAGATGACCTAGGAAGGTCGAAACGCTGTTCTCTCCTTATCAATAAAAGTGTTAATACCTATACCCGCTGTTCTGAGATACAAGGTAGATATTTAACCCTTCAACTGCAGTTAAGTACTTATGGTGGAAGTACTTTTTAGCTAACATTTTTAATGGCCCAGCATAAAGTTTAAAAATGTGAAGTGGTTTAAAAACTTGTTGTTTTATTTAGGATATAATTTGTTTTTTAGTAATCTGTTACAGCTGAATATATTTTTGTATGAGAATAAATATATTTGATAGAATATTAGGCACTGCAAGGGTTTAAATTGGTAACTTTGTATCTTAGCCTAAACTTTTATTTCATTTGACCTGAATAAAAATGTATATGATGTAAGAGGTAGCAAAGGTCAAAGGTAGATTTGACTTATAGGTAATGATGTTTTTATGAATAATAGAATATTTAGAAAATGTAAAACAAATTAATGCCTTTTAAGTACTTCACCGAAAAGAAGGAACGCATTTTATTCAGTTATACTGTATAGTGTTATTCATGTTTCCATATTTGCAGGATCTTGAAAGTGAAAGAGACGATATCTCAAAAGAAATGGAAAAGACACTTAAAAGTATTATTAATAACTTGTATTTGAAAGATTCTACAATAAAGGAACTAGAACAAAGATTAGAAAATGCTTTTGAACACAAAAATGAAGAAATTCAAAGATTAAAAAGGGAACTAATGTCTTCGAATGATGCAATAAAACATCATAAAGAAGAAAATGATGCTTTGAACCTCAAATATTTCAACTTAAAGAAGAAAGAAATCACTTTGAAATGGATCTGAAGTTTAAGAATGAACAGTTTATTGAGTTAACAACAAAGATTGAGGGCCTAGCTGAGCAGCTGAGAGTTTCTGAACACAAAAAGTCTGAAATTGATCAGTTCTTAAAAGAAAAAGAAGAATGTTTCCAAGAAACTATCAGTAGTTTAAGTGAAACTCATAAAGAATTAAATAATAATAAGATGATGTTGGAGCAACTTCAAGGAAAATTTAAATCTACATCAAACGAGATGGAATTGTATAAAAATCAAGTAAACGTACTTCAAGATTCACTTTCAAAAGCAGAGCACAATCTGCACCTCAGAAATGAAGAACTGGCTTTGGCTTTAGAGATGATAGAGGTGCTTAAAGCACAAAAAAATACACATTTTATCAGTGAAGTTGGTTGTTTAACAGAACCGTTAGGACACGTAGAGGAGTGTGAAATGAAAGCGTGTGAAAAACAAGATGATGAAGAGATTACTGATCTTGAAAATACTAAGAACGAGCTTATTGAGAAAAATGTTGTACCAACTGTTCAGGAACTTAATAGTAAGCCTACTAAATTAAGTGCTTTAACAAATTATCATTCTTATTTACAAGATTGCTTTGAGGATGCAAAACAAAGTCTTGCAGAAAAAACTGATTTGATTGAAATAGTAAAGAGAAAGATTGAAGAATTTAATAGAGAGGTTGAACATATCAGTGCGAAACTAAAGAAAGAGAGTGATAAAAAAAGGCACGTAATAACAGTTGATAATTCTATGATACATTATCCTTTCCAGTCAAGAGAAAAGATGATTTCAACAAGCAATGTGTCATCTCAGGTCCTTAGCGGCCATGGAACATCCTGCCAGCAAGTAGAAGATAATAACAAAGAGGTTAATCTAATAGAGAGGGCAATACTGGATAAAAACAGCTGTATTTGCAAGCTGTACAGTGCTTTAAATGCTAAAAAGGAAGAACTTGTTTTTGCCAATAAACAAATTGAATCTTTAAGTAAGCATTTGAATTGTGTAAAGGCAGAATTAGTTAAACGAAATAAAGAGCTGGACAAAATATTTAGTGACCTTTCAGAACAAAAGAAAGGAAAAGATAAAATGAACATGAATGACAGTCTGGTGAAAGAAGAAAAACAAAGAAGCGTCAGTGAGAAAAAAACAGTTGGCTTTTCCAACACAATGACGTTAGATTTTCCACACCTGACCAATGGAAACCATGTGTTACAGGACAAGCTTAAAGAGTCCACACAACAACAAACAATTCTGGATGAGCAAATCACCAAATGGAGAGATGAATTATTGTGGTTAAAATCTGCGAATTCTCAAAATGGAGCAAGAAGTGATCTTGTAGAAGTAAGTTTGAAGTGTTTTCTCTTATTTCTGTTTGACAGTAATGATATATATATATTTATATATTTTTTGAAATAATTATTCTTTAGTAAAGGAATTGAAATTTAAAAGATACATGTATTTTGAGTTTACACAATTAGTGGAGGAACAATTTCAATGACAGCTATGTTTCTAGGACGTACAAGAAAGATTATTAATATCTTGACTTAGAAGTAGTATAGTTACTGGGTATGGCAATACTCAATAGTAGGTTTACAGGTGCACAAGCATATATAAAAAATCAACTATAAGTTATCTTATATTCAGATTGCACAAAACCTGCATATAAACCTAGGCTATTGTGGGTGTTTAGTTCACTGGTAGTATCACCTTTCCCTTGCAACTTAAGCATAATTGTTTAACGAGACTGCATTAAAAAATTATGCTCGGTCATTTATAGTGACCTATGAACATCATATGATCTTAAGCATTATATATTTTGTGTTTGTGCAGATTTTTTTTATCTCTCTCGACTGTTTCTTTGTCTGTGTAATCTTCTGTCGATGGAAACTATGATGAGAAAATCTAATACATAAAAGGAAAATATATCTCATCACGAACTGTTTTAGAGCATTTCTCATGGCGTTTATATTGAATTTTTAAATTTCTTCTAAGTGACCAATGTGGTATGAGAGTTGCATGAAACAAGATCCGATTTGGGGCTAATTCCTGAGTAGCGAGAGAAATATTTGATTCAGTTTTGGAAGATATTTGAGAAAGATTTAGTAATGCACTGTAGATACTCTAAAGTTTAACTTTTGGATCTTTTACATGCATAAAATAATGTTAATACCTGTTGCTTTGCCACAGCCTAACTGAGGAAAGCTTTATTCCATTATATCTTACAAAACAATATTGAATAACTTTATTTTTGGAGAGAGATAAATTAATAAATCTTGAAAAAAAGTCCTTCTTAAAAACAGTATCTAGTCAGGAAAGAAAATCTTCATATTATAGAAGTGAGGAATTGAAAAAAAATGCCAGTAAAAATATAGAACATTTATTATAAATGAACATCATTGAACTGGATTATTTGTAAAAATTACACATAAAATAATTCAGTTATGATCAGATGTTTTATTAAAAGGAAAAATGTGATGAGATGAATAATTTATATGTTAAAGTTTTTTTTTAAATAAACTAAGCAATAATTTATGTCTTTGAATAACTATTCAGTGCCTGTCCTATGAAAGTGGGTTTTCCTGGGGATCTCCTGTTTCCCCCCATATCAAATTTCCTGGCACGTTTGGATCTTCTGATACCTGCCATGGCATTGGATTTATAGGTCCCAGCCACTAGGTGACCCTATTAAAAGGGTGTCCAGTGTGACCTACTTTGTTCAAGCACTGTCGACTTCAGCGTCACAACATCAAAGTTGACCTACCACCAAAGCCACTTGTCTTGGTCTTCTCTCCACCTCTGCATCCACCAGACGTTTTTCAAGTTTCTTTGTTAACAAATACCAACAATCATTAAAATTATAATTATTAGCCCCCCCCAATCATTTTAAAAACTATGCATGTGGGGTGAAGGGGGATAATATTATCCCTGAAAACCCCAGTTTAGGAAAGTGTAAAATCTTTCTTTGAAAAACTAAATTTGTACCATAATATTTTGTATGCCTTTGAAGAACTTATTTCTGTCAAGTCAAGCTGATAATTTGAAAAGCAGTAGTTTGTGTTGTTACTTACTTCAGTACATATAAATAATTTGTTTTCTATGAAACAGAAAATTTTATTACAAGCACCAAGTGAACCTCCATATAAAAATGAAAGTCTGACTGAAGACAAATGGTTGAGGAATGGAACACCTCCTTTCATCCATATTCAGGAACACAAAGAGCATGAAACACTGTCCAGTGACCTCTGTTTGGAGTCCTTACAAAATTTGTTGTCCCAAGTGCATTTGCAGGTAAGACCAGATATATCAATATTTATCAGTCATAGTTCAAGTAGTAGTTAATTGAATGTTTTCTTAAAATTCAAACTTGTTCATGAATTTGTTTGCAATTAATTGAATGATGAGAAACTTTTAAACCCTAGGATTGGCTAACAATTCTTTGTTGTCCTAAGTGCATGAGCCCGCAAGACTAGTTATCTCAAGATTTATCAGTCATAGATTAACTAGTAGTTAAATGAGTATTCTCTTAAAATTCAAACTTGTTCATGAATTTGTTTGCAATTAATTGAATGATGAGAAACTTTTAAACCCTAGGATTGGCTAACAATATATTTAGATTTATGGCTTTGTTGTCCTAAGTGCATTAGCAGGCAAGACTAGTTATCTCAAGATTTATCAGTCATAGATTAACTAGTAGTTGAATGAGTATTCTCTTAAAATTCAAACTTGTTTATGAATTTGTTTGCAAGTAATTGAATGATGAGATACTTTTGAGTCATAGGATTGGCTAACAATATGTTTAAGGTTTATGACATCATTGTATTACAACCAATATGTTTTATGTTTTTGTAATTTGCATGACTTGATTTTTAAAATTTTAAATATTTCTTATATAATAAAAGTATTGAACATTGTCCATAAATGCAGAAGTAGTTAATAGGTCCAATACTTTAAAGGTGTGACATGTTTATAAGATACTGTTTTGTGTATTATATTCTTATCTTAACATTTAAGATTTAAAACTATTTAACATGAATGACAGTGTTTGAAATGAAATGAAATTAACACTTCCTGAAAATATGAAAATTAAAAAAATACAGAAGTTTGGAATTTTTATTGACAGATCCAGAGCCTTTACGTTCAATTGGAAAACAGTAAGAGAAAACAACATTCTCTTGCCTTGTACTATGAAGCTGAACTGAGAAGAGCAGTATGTCCTGAGATCTTATCTGTAAGCAGGAGTGAAAATGATATAACAAAGATAAGAGATAATGAAGACTTTTTTGGAATAGTTCTCTCACCAGAGACAAACGAAGTGTTCTTGAGTCGCTCTGTTTCTCAACCAAACGTTAATCTAGCCATTCAGCTGAATTCAAAAAAGAATAGAAGGAGAAAGAATTTGATCTCAACAAGCTGGAAACTGTCTAATAACGATGTGAGTGAAAGTTATCATTTGTGGAGGCAACTTCGGTCACACAGTCTTTCCAGATTTGGTCATTCAAATAATGTGAACAACTTAAAGAAGGAAGTCTTTGTGTTGATGTTAAGAGTAGAACAACTGGAGAAACAGGCTTACAAGAAACTGGAATGTTTCACTAATACAGTAAGTTCTTTGATGTTGCTGTAATCATGCTGTGGATAATAAAGTAAAAAAAAAACAACTTTTGCACATGGCATTATATATACTGTGTCTCATTCCATATATGCCGAAATTTATTTATATAAGTTTAACAGAATCACATACATTTCAGGTGAAATATTTATCAGTGATTTGACTGGTAACCTAAAAACAAATATCAAGTATAAGAGATGTACATTTAAGATTTAAGTGGGTGAACTTATCTTACAATTTTACAAACATTTGCTCAGTCTTTACAAGATGAAGAGGTGGACAAACAACAGGATCAAGTGTGCTATTCTCAGAGGGTGTGTGAATTACTACAGTTCCAGCTGGAAGAGCTTTCTACTTTTCTGGAAAGAGTTCTGTCATATGATGCTAATGGCCAGCCGAGCCCCAGATTGTGCACACCAGAGTGGATATTTCATGCCAGGCACTTTCTTTTGGAAAGTAGGAAGTTATCCAAGTTCTTGTCACACAGCTTGCTCAGTAAGTTAATAGCTGTTCAGTTTTAATTTATGGGTCATAATTGTGGGAAAACACCTTTAAATTATTATTATTTAATGTCAGCTAGTAATATTATGAGTGAAAAAGGTAAAAATGTATGTAAAGACAACATTCTTAATGTGTAGTTTGTGTGCAGCACATAATTACACAATTTTTATTTTTCATTCAATGCCAGAACTCATCAATTGATACAGAAGCTTTTGATTTTTTTAAATACTAAATCTGACATGAATCATTTTAGAGAACTGTTATGAACCACTCCAGCTTGGGAATTTATCACAACAAATATATTGATATTTCACAACTAAAATCTCAATATGTTTCACAGTTAAAATATTTGATGATATTAAAGAAAGTATACACTTATATATTTACATTTTATAACTGTAAATACACTTATTTTTAAAGTGGAAATAATATTTTCACTTTATATGCAGATCACCATTCGTGTTAATTTTATTCTGAAAGGCTGGTCAGGTGAAATCATGTTAGTATTATTCCAAAAGCAAAGGGTGACCAGACAAAATCATGTTAATATTATTTTAAAAGTAAAAAGGGTTCAGACAAAATGATATTAATATTACTCTAAAAGTGAAGGGCATTCAAACAAAATCATGTTACATTATTTAAAAGCGAAGGGGGTCAGACGAAGTCATGAATTAAAAGTGGGCAATTGATTTCGTGGTAACCCAGGTTTTAAATTAAAACAACAGCTGCACTTCTTCATGTGATTTATAGTTTTATAACAACATGAAGTATAATTTATAGGAAATGAACTGAAGCAAATCTTAACCATATTTATCATAATTTTAGTTTAAAAACCTCAGCGCTTTATTTTAATGCAAAGTATCATGGAATTTTGTAAATCTGGTAAGCTCTCTTCCACGTTGAAAAGATAATTATCTACTAATTAAATGCATAGGCCAGCTTTCCTTATTAGTATTTTCTGCTTAATTATGATACTGTTTTATACTTTCTTCATTTTAGTGATACTAGCTTAATACTGACTTAATAAATTTATTATTTTTTTCCAGTTGCTAGAAATTCTTGTACGTGTGAGGAAAATGGCATCATCCATTCTAGGATTCAACATTGTGCTTTGGAAATACAACCACACTTAACCACGTTTTGCAATTTGGAATTCAATACCAAGTGAGTTTTCAATTTCATCTTTAATGTTAAAATAATAACAACAATCCAAAGACATTTTTTTTGTGTGTATAGTGTTTTTGATTTTGTTTATTCACTAAAGCAGTTTATTTGTTTATGAAACACTTGATATTGGAGGTAATGAAAAAATTATGAAATCAATTTTTCTTTCAAGTTGTTATTTTTAACATGAATTTCACTCACTTTTAAACTATCAAAATTTAGAAATATTGAAATTAGAAACTTGATTTCTACTTTGGATGATCCACAATCAGAAGAAACGTGTATGACAGACTTTTAGTTAGTTGTAAAGAATAGATAGGTAATTGATAAACATTAACATAAACACTTTATATGAAACCATATAAAATGTAATGTTATCACAAGTTTGTCGTTTTTTGTAAATATAATCTCATACTCAGTTCTTGACATTAACAATGGTAAATTGTATATAATCTCATACTCAGTTCTTGACATTAACGATGGTAAATTGTATATAATCTCATACTCAGTTCTTGACATTAACAATGGTAAATTGTATATAATCTCATACTCAGTTCTTGACATTAACAATGGTAAATTGTATATAATCTCATACTCAGTTCTTGACATTAACGATGGTAAATTGTATATAATCTCATACTCAGTTCTTGACATTAACAATGGTAAATTGTATGTAATCTCATACTCAGTTCTTGACATTAACAATGGTAAATTGTATATAATCTCATACTCAGTTCTTGACATTAACAATGGTAAATTGTATATAATCTCATACTCAGTTCTTGACATTAACAATGGTAAATTGTATATAATCTCATACTCAGTTCTTGACATTAACAATGGTAAATTGTATATAATCTCATACTCAGTTCTTGACATTAACAATGGTAAATTGTATATAATCTCATACTCAGTTCTTGACATTAACAATGGTAAATTGTATATAATCTCATACTCAGTTCTTGACATTAACAATGGTAAATTGTATATAATCTCATACTCAGTTCTTGACATTAACAATGGTAAATTGTATATAATCTCATACTCAGTTCTTGACATTAACAATGGTAAATTGTATATAATCTCATACTCAGTTCTTGACATTAACAATGGTAAATTGTATATAATCTCATACTCAGTTCTTGACATTAACAATGGTAAATTGTATATAATCTCATACTCAGTTCTTGACATTAACGATGGTAAATTGTATATAATCTCATACTCAGTTCTTGACATTAACGATGGTAAATTGTATATAATCTCATACTCAGTTCTTGACATTAACGATGGTAAATTGTATATAATCTCATACTCAGTTCTTGACATTAACAATGGTAAATTGTATATAATCTCATACTCAGTTCTTGACATTAACGATGGTAAATTGTATATAATCTCATACTCAGTTCTTGACATTAACGATGGTAAATTGTATATAATCTCATACTCAGTTCTTGACATTAACGATGGTAAATTGTATATAATCTCATACTCAGTTCTTGACATTAACAATGGTAAATTGTATATAATCTCATACTCAGTTCTTGACATTAACGATGGTAAATTGTATTTGAATTTGGAGTCAGTGCCCATCATCGTTGTGCTCTTGAATTTTGTTTAAATGAAAAATTTGTTTACCATAAAGTAGTATTGAATGAATGATATCTGGGAATTAGGATGATTCGGATATGTGGTTAGAACCTGTGTATAATATCTATCTCCAAACAGTGAGAGTAGGTCAAGATGTTAAAAGTTATTATTGTAGGTTAGTGGTATTTCAGACCATCAATTCATTTAGTCACTTCACAATTTCCTTGAATAGGTTTTGCTCCCTTGATTTAGCAGTTGATACTGTAAAGAACTGTATATGTAGTGAGAAACGTTTGAATAAGATATTTCTCTCTCGTTCACTTCCAGTTAATATCAACAGCCAGTCCTTGTTCTAGTGTGTTTCAAGTGTTGAAGTTTTAATTGTAACATAATGCATCTGCCAGAAGTTCTAATACTAAAGTATACATTGAACATTAAATAAGACAAGTAGATAGAAATATTAATGTTCGAAAGATATAATTTAATAAGTTGTACTGATATATATATATATAAATTTTAGTCATAATAAACTAAGTGGGCTAAAAAACATTAGTGAGGAATCGTCACTGTTCTAACTAGCCAGTACTAGACCAGCTCTTGCTAACCGAGGGAAGCATGGTTTTGACAAAATATATAAATATGGCTACACATCCCAGCTGCAAAGAGGGTGAAATACTGTTCTTCGAGGCAAATAAGTCACTCGCGTAAACAGAAGAGTAGGTCACCAATTGGAACACTAGTTGTAATGGAGTTTATAATTTACAGCAACCTATAATTAAGTTGAAAAAATATTTTAACACATATTCAAAGCAGTTATTTAGAACTTATTAACTCAGAGAAAACCATGTTACAAAGTGTGTTTGTTTCTCTTTTAACTGTGAATGGGAGTTGAGATGCAATGCACGACAACAATCGAGATTACAGGACATGAGAAGGACATATGTTTATAGTGGGTGTAATGAACTTACACTTGTATGAACTTGTAAGAAGGGTGCAGAAAAATGTTTAATAAATTTATCTTACTAGTTCTGTATGAGTGTCACCTTGAGCTGTACTAAAAACCACAAGAGAGTTAAATATAAAGTGAGGATAACCCCCATTATCAAGCACATGTGAACTTAAGAATACCTGAATACAACCTATGAGTTATACATAAGCTGAGGAAGATATGAATGAACAAATCTCTATGAAAATCTGTAACACGTTTCTGTAACAAAAGGTAATTTGACTTTAAACACTAAACAACTAAACACAATACCATTAGCTAAGCCAAGCTTTTTCATGACCATAACTGACACACGTGATGTTTTCCACTGTGATCTGAGCACGTTTATCTGGTAAAACCTAGCTATTACCCTATTTGTTGACAGAAAAGACAGCAGTCTCTCAGGAACTGCCAGCTAGTAAATCTGCACTTTATGTGTACCAGAGAAAATTCATCTACCTGAGAAAAAAAAAGTTGTGTTGTATACCTGAGAAACTATCTTCATCTAAGTTGAAATGGTGGAAAATACAGACTTTTCAAAAATTTAGCTGTTAATTATGAGAGAAGCTAGAAGATGGTACAGCACTGTGCCTTAAAACTATCAGTGAAGCATGGAAACAGGTTTGAACAATGAAAGCAGTAAGCAGTGTTACATAATGTGAATATCAGTGTGGTTATTAATGATGGCTTTAATATACTTAATTTACTTAATGCAGTGAAAATAGTGTTATTTAGTTGTGAAAGTAGCTTATAGTGTTAAAGTGGTTCGTCATCAAAGTTTTTTTTTAAAAGTTATGAAATTTTTATTGTGAAGAAAAGCATCGTAACTGAGAAGAAACAAACTAGTGTTACATAGTTTTATTTAAACCAACATGGAATTGTTCTTGTACTGCATGATTTGCAAACTTGTGTCATGTTTTCTTTTTACATTTCAGTCTGTCTGTTATGCCAAAAATGTTTTATACTAACTGATTTCTTAATAAAAAAAATGTTATTTCTATTTGATTAAAGTCATATGCAATGGAATGAGAATTTTTTAAGTTAGGCTGAACTTTGTACTATAAGTTTCCATGTATATTTAATAATAAACTTAAGAAGGGATTTTTTTTCAGTAGCTCAATGAAGCAAGCTACGAGCTTAGAAACGGAGAATCAGCAGGTACAAGAAGATGTGAAAAGTAAAATAACTGAAGGTAGGGCTCTAGATAGACCTGGGAGTGACAGTACTAATGAACTTTTCTCCAGTATGTCTTCTCTTTACCAAAACTGTAGTGCCCAGAGTGGTCGGAGATACACACATTTAAGGAGCTCAGTGTCTGATAATCAAACAGCCAGAGTCGATGGGAAAAAAGAAAGTCCAGGAAGTAAGGTGGTCATTCTGGAAGAGTCTGACAGTGATGATATGCTCCTTCTCTTGAATGACCGTGGGCTACCGCACGATGTTCTCATACGAAACTCACAAGATAAAGACCTGACGACCTGTAGTCTACCCACACAGCATAGAGATGGAATAACTGATTTCTGGTATAGACAGTCTGATCTACTGGAAAATTCAAAATCCTGGCGCGTGATTGACGATTTACAAAATGTGCAAGAGTCAGGCAACGCCCTGTGGGTGTCATACCCATCCTCTGATTCAGACATATGGTCAGAGCCTGATCGTAATATCTCTCTCCAGAGAATGGGGGGTGGACCAAGACTACAGTAGTTACTATAGTCTAGTGGCATGTCGGCAGTATCAGCAGAAACCACGAGGAGAGGAGTACAGTTCCGATGAAAGTCGTACCAGTACAGAAATGACACGGAGACTGACTGTCAATAGTGGTAAAGATGTATTTGTTTTGCTTTGCACTGCATGTCGTAGGGAACGTGCAAAAGCATAGCCTTGTAAATATGCTTCAGAGCTTCTTTTATTTCTGTTGATAAAGCATGTACAGGTGAACTATCACATTGCATACTGCCAAACATAAGAAAGTTAAGACAAACATATAAGATCTCGGTCTGTGTAGTTCTAACAGTCCTGTTTCAGTGTTGTAGTTTGTATGAATAAGCATGAAAATGTGCCTTGCATTTAGATATTATTAAAAGCCATAAAATAATGCTTGATTATAAAAGTTTTTCTTTTGGACATTATTTATCTTGTGCTAACAAATTTTCATAATATTTTAAGTATGATTTAAAAAACTAATGCAATGAAATTTGGCATGTTTATTTTAGCGTTTAATGCAATTGATTTGCATATGTAAGCATTTTAGAAGCATATTTGTTTCATTGCAGATGAGGTATACATTTTACTACAGGGAAAATTGCATTTAAAAATTGTTGGTCCTTTTTCATACATTATAAATATTATTAAAAGTAAGGAGAATTTTCTTTTTTTTTACTTTTTAAAGAGTTTCACTTAATAAGAAAATTAAAAATTTTTTTAAACAAAATTTTTCATAACTTTATATTATTGTTATCATTACTGCGATTTTGGTTGCTGATTGTGGAAGATTTTTCTTAGTTTGGCTTGCAGTGTTACATTTATGTATATATAGTTTAGTCTTGGTTTTTTTTAGTAAAGTTATCAGTCTATATGTGATCTTTTGTGACTGACGTTTTTTCAGCTCATAAACTGAGGAAAAAGAAAAAGGCTCATGCACATTTCAGAAAATTAATTCACACCTTCAGAATATTGAAGGTCTCAGCAAAATATTGCACAATGATTTAAGTGTGCTTCAAGAACTGAGTGGTCAAGTGATAGCTAAAGTGTCCGAACTGGGTTCACCAGAAGAGGTAATATAATATGCTTACCAATTTCTTAATTTTCATATAAAAATAATTAGTATGACATTGATAAAAATAATACTTTTTAAATTTTCTCAAACGTTATAAAATATTTATAAGCTGTTTTAATTGTGATGCATGATATGGATTTATTAATACATGCATTGATGTTCATTTGTTTTCACAGCATTAGAAATTGAGATTTTAAAATGCAATTTTGGTTATTTGGAAGAAGGTTTTTTTTTGTATATTGTATGAATCAAATTAATAGGAGACTTAATTTTTTTGTTGGGTTTATGGACTTTTTTTATTGGTTTTATCTTTAAAATTTGGAAAATTATGGGATTTTTTTTATAATATTTACTTTCTCTGGTGACATTACTGTATAAACCTGTGGTGCACTTACTTTACTCTCTTGGGTTGGGTATTTAAAACTTTTTATAAATACTTAAATAGTCATAGATTATTTTCCTTTATCAGAAATTGAAGACAGAAGAAGACATTTCTCGAGAATCAATGGAAGAATATCACCAGTATCTGAAAATACTGCATGAAAAACTTGAGAAGGTGATGACTTCTAATGAAAACTTGACAGAAAAATTGAAAGGAAAATCAGGTAGTATTTGTTTACTTTGTAGATTGATACATATTCATGACTGAGATGTAGTTCTTTTAGTTTTTATTATTTGTGAAATGAGCTGCCTTATATACACAGAGACAGCCACAACAATTAAAATAAAGTACAGAACAGAGTTTTGAGCTTTTCAGGCCATCTTCAGGTTAACAAACTCTCTTCGTTAACCTAAAGATGACCTAAGACAGTCAAAACATGGTCCTGTACTTTATTTTAATTAAACGTTTAATACCCGTGTTTAGTACCCTATCTTTAGAATAAATGTTTACCTCAGAAGGGTTTCTCATCATTATGAAGTTACAACAAGTTATCTAAATTCAAATATGAAAGAAATGTTTACTGAAAATCCTCCTATTAAAATTGAATTTTGTTAAGGATATTAAAGAAAGAAATGATAAAGTGGGGAACTATTTCATTAAAATTTTGAAAACATAAAAATATTAAACTACAATTAGTGCAGAGTAAAGTAACTTAATGTGTAGTTTTCTCTATAAAAAATTAATTGTAATATATATTTTAATCCAATCTGTTACGTTTTTACGTTTTGGTAATGGTGTCTTTCTTTCTTTTCTTTTTTTACATTAATATGCAAGTTTCTTCATTTCTTTCTGGTTACTGCTGTTTGTTTTATATAGAAGCCTAATTTGTCAGTCGTTGTGCTAGTTTTATAGAAGAAGGTTTTTCTTTTTTTCTTATTGCAAAAATATAGATTTTCATGGAAGTATGCCAAAATACGTTAGAGATTTGGACACGAAATATAAAACTGCCATAGAAAGAGTTAACAAATACAAGCAAGAGCTTATAGCCAAAACAAGTGTGGAAACAGAACTTCAGGAGGCTCTATCTCAGTATAAAGTAGATGCAATACATAAGGAACAAGAGTTGGCATCCTGTCATAAAGAACTTGCATCTTGTCGTACTGGACTTCAAGAAATGGAAAGGGAAGTTAAGGAAAAAGAGGTGGCGTACACGAAGCTTATGGATGAGAAAGATCAGTTGGAGAAGGAAATAACCTCGAGAAGTCACCTGCATCAGCAAGTTCACATGAGGCTTCAGCATCTCGTTGAGAACATTACAGATCTAAGGACTCGTCTTCTTGAAAAAGATCAAGAAAGTAAACATTCTGAAGACATGAGAGCTGTTATGGAAAATGAATTGGAAGCAAGACAAAAGGAATGTAAGCAGGTCCAAATTGGAACTTGAGACTTCAAAAGGAAATAAAGGAGAAAGAAGACCAATGCAAAGATTTGGAAAAAAAGAATGAAAAACTTGAAGAACAGAACACAACTCTTGAGGCTTTAGTTCAACAAACTGGCAAACACTTAAGTGAACTTGAAGAAAGATACAAGAGGAGTACAGAGAAAGAGCATAAGTACATTTACTTAGAGAAAGAAATTGTTAGAAAGGATACAGACATAAGAGACTTGATTAAAAAGAATGAGACTTTACAATGTCATCTTACAGAATTGCATAATAAATGTACTCATCTGGAGGAACAACTAAGGTCTAGGGATGAAAGATTAGAGCAGTTAATGGAAAAATCATCATGGCTGGAATGTGAAATTCAGCTTAAGCAAAAAGAACTTGAAATATCTACAGAAAAATGTTTTAAGTTAGAAAAGGATCTCATAGATGAGACCCAGCACTTTGAAACAACAAAAATAGATCTTGAACAACAAATTAAGGTTAAAGAACATGATGTCAGAGAACTGGTCGAAATAGAAAATGATTTAAAATTAAAGTTAGAACTAATGGATAGAGAACAGAAAAAACTTAATGACAGAAACATAGAATTACTGAAAACTATCCAAGAAAAGGAGATGCAGCTTACTGAGGCAGTAAGTGACA
This sequence comes from Tachypleus tridentatus, assembly GCF_004210375.1. Classification (NCBI taxonomy): domain Eukaryota; kingdom Metazoa; phylum Arthropoda; class Merostomata; order Xiphosura; family Limulidae; genus Tachypleus; species Tachypleus tridentatus. Next base: position 20,329,562 of record NC_134834.1, read on the forward strand.
AAAATGAGCTTGAAATTAAGGTGCATGAGTTGGAAGAAGGGATGAAACACGTGAAGCAGAGTAGAAGTAAACCTGAATACAAAGATGAAGTATTTGGAATTGGGGTTGCAGAGTTAATGAAAGACAAATCCAGGTATGTGATAATCGAGCAATAAAAAGCACTCTACTATAATTGAAATTGACATTACGTTTTCTAATTTAGTTAGTTTTTGTTGCATTTTTATTAAAAAAAAAGAGTCGTATTTATATATATATTTTTTCTGTCATTAACTTGTTTGGGGTTTATTTTATTTCTTTAAAATGTTTCATTGTAAGAGTTTGGGACTGCCCAACCTTCTAACAATATCTATCAGTCAGTTCTCTCACTTTGTTATGAGTTGTTCTATCAATATGATACAGTAGGTGATTTTTGTATTGTTAATAAAATGCTGTTAGCAGGATAGAATGGTGAAAAAATGCAAAAATATCTTTTGGGGAAGCTAATTACCTGGTTTTAAATTTTAATATACTATTTTTTTAGTGAAGTTGACTTGTTTCGAAATGAAGATCATATCTGAAAGTGATTTAGTTGCATTTGTATCATAAGGAATAAGAAATTAATGATTCTTGTAGGCTGTTATCAGGCTGGGAGTTTCTTTACTGAAAAACAGTTGTGGCAAAAGTACTACTGGTTATCATTGTAAGATATAAGATATTTTATTATAGGATGGAAGAGGAACTGAACACAACTCAGCAGAGATTAGAAGAAGTAATACAATTAAATAAATGCCTACAGATTGAACTGAAAGCTATGAATAAATTAAGTGTTCAGAAAGAGGACCCTGCTTCAGTAGAAGGTAAACCAAATTATGTTATTAAATTTAGCTTTACATTTATAATTTGTAATGATAGTGTGAAGAGAAAACAAAAAAGTAGATGATTGAAATGAATCTTTTAAAGAACCATTAAATATAAAAAAACAACATAACTCACCTTTAACTAGACGTCTACCTGAAGTAAACCAACTAGATTTTGAGACTTACTACACACAATCTTGATCACCTAGTTTTAAACATAAGTTGTGATTAAAAGTTTGCTAAGATCTGTGGTCATAGGTGAAATCACTCATCAAAAAATAAATGAGAAAAAGGATAGACAGACAGTTAAGAGTTAAATATAGAACTTGTGTGAATGTTATATGAAAACACAAGTTAATCTCCTACTTTTATACATCAAAAGCTATTACAACAGGTTTTGTGTCTATTTATTGTTGAACTCTGTAAGGGAAAAGGTGTGTTAAAGTTTTATGATTGGTCTACTTGCAACTGTTGGTTCTAAACTTTTGTTATATTTACTGGTTAGTTTTTTACTTTGAAATTCATTGTCTGATATGCACAGAAAACTTAGTTCCATCATAGTTATGTTAAATAAAAGATGACTTGCATGAAAGGCTAAAAAAATCCTCCAATAACAACATCATTGGAGATGTGTAGAATAATTGGCTAAAAGTGAGTAGAAGATGATCAGAAATGAGATGTTAGGTTGTGAATTGATGGTGATTTTGTCATTCATGCAATGTAATTTTTAACTTCCTATGTAAGCAGTTGTAATTTTATCTAGAGCTGTGAGGCTGCACTCAGCAACTCTCATAAAGATTTTTGACTTCGTCCTTTGTGGACGCAGAAAAATGTTTTGTCTCAATAAGATATTTCTCATCATTTAGGAAGTACACACTTTCGATTTTGAAGACGTCACGGTGCATGTTTCTAAAAGTTAGAAAAATATGGTTTAGGATTTATTTCACATATTTTTTTCCAAACATGAATTTGTAGATCAAGCAGAAGAAACGAACAAAATATTGCTTCTACAACTTGTTGAAGAACTACAAAAGTTGCGAATAGCTCTGACCAAGAGCACCGACTTCAACAGAAAACTTCATCGAGACATTAAACAAAGTACAAGCAGGAAGGAAGGGATCAGTACCAGTACACAAGGTCAGTAACTTCTTTTTTATAAACAAAGAGGGTTTTATAAGCCACCAAAGTTGACCGTAGTTGACATTGGAGTTTCTTAACATTCATATCCATGCATTTTGAAAGCAGTTATCTTTTCGTATATGTTGTGCAAAATATATTGAAATTGTTTCATTTATTCTATTTTAAAAATTTTCTTTTAAGATAATTAATACATCTGATATCTTGTCCAATTTTTAGGAAGTTCTGGTGCTTTTTTTTTATTTGCTTAGCAACTTACGAATTTCTGTGTGAGGCTTTACCAAGTTCTGTCAAGTATTGTAACAATGAATTGAAACTTTGTATTAGTGTGAAGATTCATAGTTCAAAATCCTTTTAGCTATTATTTTTCCACTTTTTAAAAAGAATTAATCCCCGACCCAAAAAAACAAAGAATAATGTCTGTATATCAAGTATTTTTTCTTCCAGTTACTTACTATCAAGAATTCATCCTCTTGTGAACTGTTTCATATTTTAAATTGTATTGTTTGTTCTGTATAAATGTAGATTTTATAGAAAGTGTTTGTATCTTCAAAACTATAATTTCTTTATTATTATTAAAAATAAATATTTAAATGCAACATTATATGATATTTTCAACAATATTTCTAAAAATAAAAACATTTATTTTTAAGCCAAATATTGATTTTAATCAGTGTGTATTTACAACAAAACATTATTGTTTATTCAACTCTTTTAAAAATAAAGTTTATTTTTTCATTTTAGTAATTTTCTTCTCTTTAAAATAACAAACGGAGAAGTTAAACAGAGAAATCTTAGATACTGTTTTCATTGCTTTAGGATTAGATAGTGAGCAGTCCATCTCCCATGCCAGTACTCTGTCTTTGGTTAGCACTGGTAGTTACACACATAGGACTAATACACAATCAGAAAGTTTAGAACCCAGTAGTCCAGAAAGTTCACTGTGTTCTGCTGGAGGCAAAAATCCCTATTTTCATCTCAGCAGATTCCATGAACCTATAAATCACCCAACTCGTTGGACTTTCAAGAATGGAAGTGAAAATAAGACACACAGCATGAGTGCTATTAGAAAAGAAATGCACAAAGATACTTTATTGGCCAGTCCAACTACCACAGATGGCAGTAGTTCAGAAGGATCTCTCCAACACCATATATCTAGATATGATGCAGAAAACAATGAACTTCTTGAAAAGACATTTATTCGACAGTGTTCAGTCAGTAGCAGCGACTATGAAACTCTGTCTCTTACAGTCTCACCTAAACTTTTACAAGATCACTATCCAATTAAACAAACAAATAGTTTGGAATCCTCAGGTGGATCTTCCCATCAATCCAATACTGAAAAAGAAGGATTTCGACATGACTCCAATGGTACTGAACTGTCTGTTGCTGGAAGACCTTGCAATTCTTCTCCTGACCTTGGTATAGAGTCAGATCCAAATCATGAAGGTGGGGATAGAGAGGAGCCTGTTTTTACAACCTGGAATAAACTTGCTGCAGCTGTATCATCCAGACGCTCTGTTCCAATCCAGTTAGTAAGGACAAAAAAGACAAATGAAAACTTGAGGATAAACAGAACATTTGCAGGAGAACATTTTCCACTTGATACTGCAGGTGAAGTTATTTTAAAGGTCATTGGCTAGATAAAATAAAATATGTTATAAAGTACTTTAAGTACAAAATGTCTTAGATTCAGGAAACTTTGTAATGGGTTTGACAATTTTTGCATATCAAGTCCAAAGTGACTCGTGTACTGATTGCCCTGCGAAAGGTAACATCTACTAAATAAACAGTAAAAACTTAGTCTTAGGAATGGTCATTGTTAGTAAAGTTTGTTTTATTCTGTACGTTGTGTAGCATGGAGAAAAAAATATAGTAGTTAAATGTTTGTAACTTGTTCAGTACATTTTTACCAAAACAATGCTCCCTAGATGTATATTTATATATATATATATGTCTTCCCATATATTAACAAGAACTCACAAGTTCATGTTGAGAAGTATTTATTTACATTGTCCTTTTCAAGATAATGTATTTTATTAATTAATAGTAGTAGTAGTTCTATATGTAGTAATAAATGAAAATAGACATGAATGTATATTTTAATGTGATGTTTATATAACACTGAATAAATGACAAGCATTTTTATAAAAAAGAAAATTTCTAATAATTTTATTTTTTGGTTTAAACATTTTTTTCATGTTATTGTTGGTTCTTTTTTATTTTTCCGTTAAATAAAAATACTGGTTTTTATGAATTGTAATCCCCTCTGTGAGTTCAGAAGCAAATTTTCTCATTTCGGTGGTCAGAAAACTGAACAAGGCCTATGAACAGTCATATATGTCCTAGAATAATTTCCTTTCACTAAAACTTTCTGCTAGAAAAGGAACATTCACAGCTGTATCTTTCACTACTGTCAAATAAACACATCGATTATCACGTCTTTGCTCAGTGTAATTTTGGTCTTTCCAGGTCTTATTGGGTATGGTTTATCGGCATCTGTTCCTGAATTAGGAGAAAGCGAGCCACATGCTGTGTGTCGGTTTAAGGAGTATGGGATACTGAAGAAAGAAATAAGAGAAAGTATTGTTTTACTGAGAGGTGTAATTGCTCGGGTCAGGAATAAGCTGAACTGTTTAACTTTACAAGCTCCAAATAAAGTCCTTGTAAGTTTACTATGTCTATAAGATGAGAAAGATGAATATATTTTTAGAGGTTTTATGTTAAGATTTACAAGGAAAGTGCCATTGAAAAAATAATTTTAAAGTATTTTGTTTTATTTCTTAGCTATTAGTTCTCATAAAGAGTTTATTTGTGTCTTTATTTTATGGATTAATACTTAACATGTTTAAGTCCTGGTGACCAGCTTTTAGTTAACTTGGTTGTCACAACTTAACATTACTGACTCTCACTCACACCATCCTTGGGTTAGGGCATTTAGCTTGTAATCTGATCATAGGTTGTTTGAATCTTTCCCTGAACATGCTTGCCCTTTGAGCTCTGGGAGTATTATAATGTGACAGGCAATCCCACTGTTCATTGGTATATAGTAGTTTAAGGGTTTGGAAACTGCTGGTGTTAACTAACTGCTTTCCTTCTAATCTATCTCTTCAAAATTAGGGAAGTCTAGCACAGACAGCCCTCGAGTAGCCCTGCACAAAATTAAAAACAAACTCATTGTACTTGTATATATCCTAAGTAATACCATGGAATCTTATAATTGTAACCAGTTAGATTATACATGTGCTGACTCATACATAATTCTATACTTCCTTATTAAGACCACACATACCAAAGATTCTAGCAAATGTAACCAGTTTTTAATGATTTGATGGAACTCTGTAAAAGTAAGGATTCTTTCATACTTGTAATCTCTAAAAATGATTTCTTGTAATTTTACAAGTTTAATCAGCCATAACAACCAAAATGGTGCACACTCAATAAGGAACTGACCTTTATTCACACACACACACACACACATATTAATTCATCAAATGATAAATGAAAACTTGCGTTTAATCAACTTTAACTGGTATTCATTGAAGGTATACTCTCACTGTACTTATCTGTTTCCCAAGTGTTGTGACGTTGGTCAGTGTTAATATTAAATGTGTTTAGCTATTGCACCTTTACATGTTACACTTAAATACATAATTTAGATTTTTCAACCACATGTGCATTCTAGAACACAGGCTCATTTGGCTTCTCTTACTTAATTCTAGAGACAATAATTTGATAATTATACTTATTTTTTGTACTTAATTATACATCTAATGGTTCAGCAGTAAGTCTCTGGGCACACAGTGCTAAAGTTTGGGTTTTCATTCTCATGGTGGGCATAGCACAAATGGCCAATTTTATGAACTTGTGATTAACGAAAAAACCTTATTAATTATTATAATTGACTTAAATTAATCTTTGTTAATCTGAAGATGACCTAAGAAGGTTGAAATGTTGTTCTTGTACTTTATTTCAATTAAAGTTCTTAATGTCCATACAACCTGTCTTTGCAATAATTTGATTTTTCATTAATTATTTTCTTATGAAAAGTAAATTAATAACATTTGTGAAATTAATCTCAAAGAGTTCAGTTTTACTTACAGTCAGAAGTTTTTTTACTTGTGAGGTTAACAGCTTGTGTTCATATTTTTTATATTAAGGAAAGGTTAAGAAAAAAACAGGAGAATTTCTGGTAAATAAAATCAAAACTGAAGACATCTTAAGTTGACCAGACAATCCTGGTTCTACAAATATATATATTTAATTTAAAATAAATAATTGTTTCTTCTTTCAGAACTTAGAATATAGCACATTGAACGATATTTACTCCAGCTGTAGTGATGTGGGTGGATGTCTGGAGAAATCCTGGAATGTAATCGAATGTTTCCAGTTAGCTTCACTACCTTGGAAGAAAGCTGTTAGGTCTTCTACAGTTAGTTCTCCAAGTAAAGAGGTGAGTAAGAAGTAATGGTTAATCTGTCTGAAACTCGGTTTCAGCTGTAGTGTTACTCACAGTCGAAATGGTCTAATATTTTTGTTACAATTAGAATGTTATAAAGAAATATTGTGAACAATGTGTTCACTTAGGAGACAGTTTTAATAGGAGACAGTAATTAGGCTAACATAATCTCATTATGTAGACGATATCTCCTCTAAGTCAACAGCATTTTTGTGAAAATGAAGGACCTGCATATATATTTTTTTTAAAGCACCTCAGGTTCTTTTCTGTTTCAAAATAATTTTCAGTGCTAATACTGATAAATCCTTACATATTTACAAAATATAAAACTGTTTGCCTGAAAGTTTGTTTCACTTATAATAGAAGCCAGAGCTGAATTGTGTCATCATAACTTATTGTGCTTTAATTAACAAAATTTAACTTTTACTAAGCAGTAGGTCATAAGTGCTGTCTATAATAATTTACAAAATCAGACAGAACAGTTATAAGGTTTAAACTTGCTTAAACTTTTGTTTAAATACAAACTACTGAAAGTCTCAACTAACAATTGAGGGTACTTTCAGTAGTTTGAGATAAATTTATTTAAAAATCATAAATATGCATATTATTAAAATTTCACTTTTTAAGAGTTCATGATCATTAATTCTATTGTGCTTTGAAATATATTAGAACTGTGTCTCGTTGTTGGTGGTTATGTTTGTCGTCATCGAGGTCACAGCTGAAGAGCAGCGGTATTTGTAGTAATCTTTGTTCTCTCGTTTGTTGTTTCAACAGTTTTGTTTTTGGTTTGAACTTTGAACTGTTTCTTATATCTCTTTGCATCAACATCTAACAAGATTTCCTTTGCTCAACTTTGGCACTTAAGACTTAATTTAAAAAAAAAAACAACTTTAGACTTAAGTAGTAACAGAGGATACTTATTAGATATGGCACACAAATATTTAACCAACTTAAACTGGACCGAGAAACATTTGACGAAAACTGCTGAGTAAGTCAGAAAGTACGCTGCAAATGGATACGCTACATGTGAGAAAGTAAGGTGAGCTAGTGCAACCTTAAATTAATGACATGTTGGCGATTTTTATAACATAGTATTTAACATATTTAATTTTAGTTAAAAGACAGAAAGAAAAAATGGAAACATTTTCTTCTCATTCCAAAATGTGTCTGCACTGAATAAAATGTTCAGTCTCTGTATTATTTTTTAACCATATACATGTTTTTGACTTGGCTTGTGGATCCAAGCAAGTGGCCTAGTTTGACTCACCCACTTGCACTGAACTATCAATGTCTTTCACAGGTTTATACATTAATCCAAATTTATATTTCTTTGTAAATGCAGTTTAATGCATGTAACAAACATTGAAAGTGGTGAAACCACTGGTGTTATGGTACAAATAAAATTTAGCTGTCAAATATATATATAAGTTGAGCCTTCAGTTTCCTAACAAATACAATGAGAATGTGTAATCTGATAGGATCTTTCCATGGCACATACTATCTTTACAAGTTATATGTATATTTATTCAATTTCACTCAATTCTCTGAATTTGTGACTAGTTGCTTTACTTCTTGATGAGTTATTGCTCCGAATTCCTTTTTTACTGCATGACAATCTCTCCTGGCATATCAGTGATATAAACTCTGACATTGACCTCAATTCTATAGTCAGTAGTTTTATTCTTTTCCCATGTTAATGTCATTCTAGGAGTCACCATATTAGACTTGTTATTGTTGTGAGTGGGAGAATGAATTTTACCATATTTTACCGTACCTGGAAATCTCTTTTCCTTTTTTGGTTTTTCTATGATGGCTTAATTTCCTATTAGTTAAGTTTTAAAGCATCTTTTTTCATACTATAACCTAAGCATACAACTGTTTCACATCACTAACCTAAGCATACAACTGTTTCACATCACGTCCATGTTACTTTTTAACTTGATCTTTACATCCCACCCTTGATTATGTTAAATACCGTTGACTTTCTTTGTATCCAGCAGAAAAATGAGTCGGCTTCCAGTTTTCACACGCATGCTCGTATAGATTTTGTCATCCCATGCTTGTTTCTCCAACACCTCTTAAAAGTGATTTGACAGTTGAACATTTTGTGTATTGTTTTTCTACTTTTAGATATGTGTCATTTCTGTCCTCCACCTTATTTCTTTACTTCTACCAAAACTGTAACTGACCTTTCATTTCAATGGAAAATTTACTTTCATTGTTTGGACAAGCAATTCTTTGCGTGACACGACTGATACTTAGAAATGTTGGTTGTTCTTGTTCTCAGCACTGCTGTAACACTAATGTTGTCTCTTGAACTAATTTTGTTCTATTTTCATTACTAGTCTGTGGAACTATCAATCTCAGATCATTATTCATTTTTCGTCTCTTTACTTAATATTTTCTGACTTCACTGACATGCCTCATACACTTATCCAATAGAGAAGTTATTCAGTTTCTCAGGCCCTCATTCGTTGTAGCACATAACTCTCAACACTTGTTTGTTTGTTTGTTTGCTTTGGAATTTCGCACAAAGCTACTCGAGGGCTATCTGTGCTAGCCGTCCCTAACTTAGCAGTGTAAGACTAGAGGGAAGGCAGCTAGTCATCACCACCCACCACCAACTCTTGGGCTACTCTTTTACCAACGAATAGTGGGATTGACCACCGTCACATTATACACCCCCACGGCTGGGAGGGCGAGCATGTTTAGCGCGACCTGGGTGCGACCCTCGGATTACGAGTCGCACGCCTTACGCACTTGGCCATGCCAGGCCAACTCTCAACACATTAAAAATGCAACAGTTGTGAACTCACAACAACTGAATTATTGGAAGTTAATCATTGACTAATTAATCAATTACATCTCATATTTAAAAGAAAAGAAACAATGAATATTTTTTTGTATTTTTCATTAAAATCACAACAAGTTTTTATGTTACATATAAATGAATAAATATGTTTCAACAAATTTCAAAAGTTCAAAGGAAAGAAATAGGTTTTAAAATACATTCTACTTTTTGTGATTGCTTAATTCTATAAAGTAATGTTATTTTACAAAAAAAAATTTTTTTTTCAGGAGTTACAAGAAGAGCTGAGTGAAGTAAGAAAACATTTAAAAGAAACTACAGAGAAACTTGCTGTAAGTACAGTATCTAATGTATCCAGGTAACTCCCAAAAAATGCAGCTTTTGCAATTGTGTTTTTATCCCAATTAATGCATGAATTGAATTATGTAGAGACTTAGAAACCACATTTCAAGTTTTCTTATGACATAAGTATTAATGATTGGTAGAAACGTGCACCATTCAAATTGTATCAACACAGTAATTTTGGAGGAATCTTTCAATTTATACAGCAGGGGCATAGATCCTGGGTGGATGGGGTATACATCCCCCCTTCAATTTAGGTGGGGGGTATGGTGCATACAATCATCTTCCCCTACAGTTTGGTCTGTTGAATTGTTTTATTGCATCACAGGCCTACAAATTGTGTTTGTTCTTGTGATTCTCTGTTCTTACCAATCGAATTATATAATTAGGCCTAGATGTAGGCTTTTTCAGTAGCTGAAATGTACATCTTTAATATAGGCGCTTCTAAGCTTTTCGATCTAAGCAATAGTTGGTAAGTATCAGTCAGTAGGCCGAAGTATACATGCAAGTATCGTGGCAAAAAGATTACTCTGTGACTGCATGTTTACAGCTTTCAGGTTCACCTAATCAGAGATTACCAATTTGTAAATTGAACAGTCCACATAAGTGGTTGTAAAAATTATCCTCCCTCCCCCCATCGGGTGTAAAAAATCAATGCCCCTGGTATACAGTACCTAATAAACTTATTCAGTGTATGGAAAAGGTTAATTTTTGTAACTTTTTTTATGTGTAGCAAACTAAAAGTTGATATTTATACTTATGTTTAGGTTGTTAAACAAGAAAAAGATGGAATGGAAAAGGCTATTACAAGACAGTGTAAGTGAAAAGTGATTGTTACATAGTGTCATACACACCCTAAAACCAAAAGAAATTTCAATTCCTAAAACATATTAATTGCTTCTGCAACTGTTTTCCATTTTTCTCTTATTTTGTTTTAATCAAAGTTATTTTACACAAAGGTACTTCAGAACGTCCTATTTGAACTAATTGTTTTAAGTAGCACTGTGTCTTTATTACATTTCAAAATTAACAGATTGTTATTATGAATAGAATAACTCAAGTAACTGAATATAATTTTAAATACATTTTCTTATATTTTATAAATTTTTGTTATGTTACAATTCCAGCTTGTTCATTAAATCTCTAAATGAATTTATTTTCAGTAACTAAGACCTGCCTTATCCTCCAACAAGCCAAAGGCAACTTAGCAGGTGATAAGAAATCCACAAAACATCCTGCAGGAATTATGTGATGTGAATAAAATAACCTTAAATATATTCATGAGAAAAGAGCCAGAAAATAAGGTGCAGTTTGGGATAATCATGGCTACACATAGCCATGAAACAGTGACCTAGTGTTTTTCTCCAGACCATAGTTTTTAATGCATAAGAAATGAGAAACGTAATTATTGATCAAAATGCTGCACATTAAGTCGTTCTTATGAGACAAAATGTTTATACTTTAATTCCACACAGGCTTTTCTTCTTTTTACATGACACTGATTTTTATATCTCACATTTTAAGATACACCATACTTGAATTACATGGGTGACTAATTAGTTATTCATTACTGAGCACTAGGAATAGACGAATATTGGACACACCTTAGTCGATTAGAAAATATTACACGTGGTATGAATTTGTATGTTGATTTGGTAATTTTTTAATGCAACATGGAAGTAAGACCCAGATTTCAATTTTATATCTCCATGTGTGTATTGAGTTTCAACTTGTGCACAAAGAGATACATCTACAGTCACAAATTTATACAATTATATTCTGGGGTTTTATTTATACAAGATCAAAGAAGAGTCCTTCCACTCTGGGAGATAATGTGCCAATAGTTTAACATAAATATATATATATATATATATATATACACATTAAGATAGTTAATATCTTCGTGAGCTTAGAGCTATTGATGAGGAAATTAGATATTTGAAAATACTCACTACTGTTACGGGTGGTTGTTTCTATCCAAACAAGATATAGCATTTAGTAAACATTTGGAGATATATATATATATATAACAAAAACAAGGTCAGGAAAATGTTGTTCGAACAAACATACAAAACGTAATTGTATAGTGAATGTATTTTTTTGGTAACTAGCAAAAAAAGAATAGCAAGTATTACAAAAAATGTACATTTTGAGTCAATGTGTGTGAAATTTAAAATCTGTGTATTGTTGGATCTTGGATTTTTGAAATGGTGGAAGATCTCAAATAAACTTTTGATTATAAATGTGCGTGTCCTCACTTTAATCTATAATTGCACTTAAACATGTGTTGTGAACTTTAGATAATATATAAATGTATCTGCAATACAAAACCCTGTAACGTGAACGCTTTCAAAAGGAGGGCATTTTTTCCATCAGGTGCAAACTGCAATGTTTTTTCACTTTCAATTTATTTAATCTGTTGCAGATTCAGAGATCTGTTGGCTTCTAATTCTTCTTGGGGTGTTTCTGTGAGACAATATTAATCTGAGACCCTTCATGTTTTATATAAGAAGTTAGCAGGCCATTAATCTCCACGAAGTTGGCAAATTCTGTAAAATATACTTAATTTTGTACGCTACATTTATAAATACCAGTTCAACAGTGGTGAATAGTGAGTGAGTATTGAGTCAGTCAGTCCCACAAGATATTTGTACCATTGTTAATTATAGTGTACATTCAGTTACTCAGTTGATTAACTGTGAAACTGTACAAGTTTATTCTTAAATTAGGCCTAATATCATTGGCAAGTTATTTCCATGTGATTATTTATAAATCAAGGCCTAAAGTACAATTGTATACAAGGTTGCAGAATGTTAAGGAAGGAATAAACTAATTTATTATTATGTAAACACGGACTGAATTTCATATTATTTTCACCATATAATTTAAAAGAACCCACTGAATGAAACAAAGTCATTCTAAATTCAGTAACTGTTTTTTGGTAACTACCATAAAAAAAATGAACATTTCGATTGAATGTGTGTGAAAGTTAAAAAGTTATAAAATGTATTTTAAAACAGGCTGGAATTTGACCAGTTAATTATTTCTTGCCAGTCTATTATAATTAGCATTAAAAACATCTATTAAAAAAGAACAAAACTGTAATGATACACGTAGGTGTCGGTAAAGTCAGAAATCTAAAAAAAAGATTTAAAAGTATGTCGATTAACTAACAATGCTTATCTCAATTTTTAATCACAGTTACAACATACAACAGGGAGAAGCGAGTTTGATACAATATACGTGCCACATGAATGTAACATAATAAATCCAGTATCATTCCATTAATGATGTTACTTTCATCGGCATTGAAACAGGATTCAAAACTAAAGCAGGCAGAGAAATGAAAGAAGCTTATTGGATTGCTAAACACTGTTCAGCTTTATGGAATTAATCTCGATCGTGGAATCAGTGTTCTTTGTTCATCACTTTCATCTCTGTCAGAAAAATAATATTAATTCTTTGCTTATTTTATCCTGTAATGTGAAACCTGAATTTCCTAAAACTTACTATTTCTTTAAAATAATTTTTCCTACCTGTTTTTATAAATTAATTAGTATAACATCAATAATTCTCCAAGTGTCACCTTTATTTTACTAAAACACTTTAGTTTCAAATATACATATATTTAGCCATTTCTAACCTAAAATATCCCTAACACCTTTTTTATATACACTCTTGCTCGGCTACATTGTACCAGAAATTAAACACATCAGTACACAGAGATATAAAAATGTCATGGAAAACTGAATGACCTTTATATATGTATCACTCATTCACTTACACCACCTTTCCTGATTTGTCCCTGAAAAAGAAAGGTCTACCTTTCAAAAGCACTCGGGTTAAAGGGTTTTTATTCTTTCTAGTATCTACAAAAAATGTTAATACTTAAACAGTTCCATTGATAAAGCCTAAATTTCAGAAAATTTACAGCACTTTGATACATCATATATTTTTGTGAAATAAACATGCTGTAAACACATTTTTATTCCTCTAAAGTTCTATTGTATAAATGTACATCTACTTATTTCACTTTATATTCATTTACAGTACATACTAATAACATCACTAGACAAGCTGAGAAAAACAGCTTTTATTGCTTACTTAATGAAACAAATTCATAAAAGAACACATACACAAAAACACATCCAAATAAATTTGCTATGTTTTAAAATTTTCTTTGAAAATATTACTTAAGCACATCTCAAACATTAGTGACATTTGATTAAACAATTTTAAAGATATTCTCTCAAATGTGTGTTAAGAGAGGTACACAAGTGTATGACATAGAAGCACTTAAACGGAATATCTGAAACTTTAAAAGGTAAGTCTACAATTAGAAAAGAGTACAATATTTTAAGGTTTCCTTTGATAATTATGGGAAAAAAATCATTTTAACAAATTAGGCATACATGATAAAGAAGGAAATATTACAAACTTAGAAGCATCTATATTTCACCAGAAAGAACTTAATATTTAAAAAACTAATACAGGGTGTTTGGAAAGTCACTGTGCAGTTTTGTCTGTTAGTAAATATATAAGTGCACAGTGACTTTCCAAACACCCCGTACTTGAATCTACAAATGTTTTAATATCCTCTTGCAGTTTTTTTAATTTACATTCTACCTTCTCCACAAGTGTACAGACATAATACTGCACTAACAGATTAGGAAAAAGGACAGCACAAAAGCTGCTTAAAAATCGAAATAACAAATTGCCCTTAAGTGTTAACACAGTCATTAAACTTTCTTCTGATTTTCAGTGGTCTTAACTCTGCACTGCTAAATGCCATACGGCATGCTTATTTTTAATTACCATCTGATAAAACACAAGCTTGACAGTCATATTAGCTCGAGTTAAGAAAAATCTCTTGGATACTACTCATTATTTAATCCCCTTGTGCATACTGGAGTGTAGGAGACATTTTACTAGCATACTGGAGTGTAGGAGACATTTTACTATTAGTAATGAACAATCTTTTAAAGGAAGAAATTTATTATTTTTCTTCACTTGAACAATCAACCTTTCCCTTAAGGTTTCTTCCACTAAACCACAAACCAAAACTGGACAAACAACCTCTTGGCATGAATCCACAAATCTCTAACCAACTCATCACCAAAGCCAAGTACACTAAGAGAAAATTTAAAGAAGCTCTTATCATTGAACAACTACGAATACAGAGGGACAGAGTACACCACCTATAATTATCATCTTTTGATTCAGATTGAACTCTTCTTACTACAGAGAGCAGTTTATTGTTTCAACAATAAGCTTCATTAGTTAATTTATCAAACATACTACACATTTGATTGTAATTTACTATTCAAACCAACTAAAGCTATGTACTATCAGCACAAAAAAATAAAAAAATGAGTGTATACTTTTGTGTTTATATTTTGTTATTGAAATTTTTTTTTCACTTTAGCTTCTATACTTACTTAGTCCATGTGACCTGTTTAGTATGTCTTTAACCTGTTGACTGCCAAGTATTTCAGCTGCTACAATACGACTCTAATGTTTCTTCATTTTGTAACTTTTTCGTGACGCCATTTTGGATCGAAAGTGAAACAATTGTTAAGTAGGTCAAATGCGTGTATGGTGCTGACATCTAGCGTTGAAGTTAGGTATTATTGAGAACGAATTAACTCGTCCATGACACTGAACAGGTTAAAGCTAAATAAGACATCTCAACATTACTACTGCAACCAGATTAGTTAAAGTAGAATATTATGAAGGACCACATGATTGGAAACTTTAGTACATGTCATACCTTATATCAACATGTACATGCACACACATATATATAATTAATTGTAGTATAGTCTTTTTAAAACATTTATTTCTATCAGTTTTGTAGCTTACAAACTGAGCAATTTTCAGCAATATTTAAAAGACAAAGAGGAAATCTGTATGAATATCCTTTAAAACAAAGCCCACTAAAGGGCACTGGCCTATGTATTTACCATCCAAGAAACCCTGTGAAAATCGTGTTTATAATTATTTTATATTCAAACCTTCAAAACAATTAATAATTTTTTTACAGAACCTTTTTACTTTCTTTAATATAACTTTTACGTTGGTCTAACATGCACTATATTACTTTCCTTTTCAGAACCGTAATATTTACACATGCAGTTTCTAAATGCTAGTGTTTTTGGCATAGAAAACTGACATTATTGGAATTGTAATAAGATATAAATAATATCAAAAAATATGTTAAACTACATATCTCAAAATACCATTGAAATGCATCTACTTAAAGCCATGTACTATGAACCTTAAATTTATCCAATATTGTGAGCCAGAATTTACATAACAGTGCATACATAGTGAATGCATATCTAGGGTAATTAGATGTCCTACCACTCAGGAAACCTTGTCCAGTTTTATAATATTTACCATGTAACAAAAAACAACTCTAAAATGCACACAATTATGTGTCTCTTATAACATTATTCCTACTGGAGTTACATTTTCATAAATTCACTATCACTCTTTACTGGCTTATATTGTAGGGCATTTTGAGCTAAGTAACAGTTTACAGCATTCTGAAAAATTTCAAATCTGCTCAACGTCACTAAAAGAGGTTTCAAAAGTCTCTGGCTTCACAGTATCTTTTATTTAAATATTACCCACCCATCCTCCATAATATAGATTAGGTAAACACCCACATATAATACTAAAAATTATGTTTGCCATACCAGCAAAACAGAGAAACATGAATTATCCTACTTTCATGAATAAACATAAAATGTGGACATTATTTATTAGTCATTAGGGCCTTTTCTGAAGTTGTTAAATCACAAGAGTTTCAAGTATTTCCAATTTAATTTTTACACCTTAATGTTAAATTAGGGAAATGCACCTAAAATCATAATGCATTAATTAAAAATGTTCTTTTTTATACAACTTACTAACATTTTTAATGTATTTTTGTATGTTACACAGGAATACTGCTCCACAGTTCAGACTCAGGGGGTTATAATAACTCATAAACATATTACTTTCAAAGAGATTTTGTGACACAAACTAATACGCAAGAAAGCACTCTCTGAAACTCAACTATAGAAGATTGTGTTTTATAAAACAATCTTTCATGTCCCCGTTCACTACAGTTCACAAGTGCTGAAAATATTACACAGGCCTGCAAATATAAGCTTCATAAAAGTTGTTTTGATTTTAATAACATTTTCCATAATTCAGCTTCACGGATTTTGAAAACAATTGTTTTTTTCCTATTGTGTAATGATTTTTTTTTTTTACAAATTGTAAAGAAAAGAAACTTACTTTGATTAAGTTATTATTTCATTCACCACAATGAACATTAATTATAATGTTTGGGTTCTAGAGCGATTACTAAGACTCTCAGGTGGTGATTGGTCTAGAGAAATCTACAGCTAATGAATGTCAACACTTTAAACATAACTAAATGTGCCCCAATTTCAACGAAAATGATTCGATTATGTAAGAGTACATGACATTTTGTGAAAAGTCTGTACGTGAAGAAGCAAAATGGATCTTTCTGGATTCAGCACACAGGAATTACTGTAGAACACGTATATATTTCAGAACAATAAAACCACTGCAGGGTTGAATAAGTAATCAGTAGAAAGATTATGCAAAACCAAAACCAACTTTAGTGCAAATTTCAGTATCTAGACATCCTCTATTCACCAATACTCACATATATGTGCACATAACTAATAACAAACTTAAATATACATACAATTTAAAGACAACAGGGGATCTGCCAGTTCATCTAGACTGTCCTATCCACTAAGCCTTAAAATATAACACACAAAGTCAGCCCTTTGTTATTCAAGTATTTATCAAGCCTTCAATTAAAGTCCCTTATATTAACTGTATCCACTACAAATAAATGCAGACATATCCCAAGGGCTTAACAATCTGTCAGTATAATGTAGCTGCCTTGGTTGAAGATGACTCATACAATGCAGACATATCCCAAGGGCTTAACAATCTGTCAGTAAAATATAGCTGTCTTGGTTGAAGACGACTCATACAATGCAGACATATCCCAAGGGCTTAACAATCTGTCAGTAAAATATAGCTTCCTTGGTTGAAGACGACTCATACAATGCCTAAATTTATACTTTTATCTTCTATTTGCATCATTTTCATCATTATGTACGAGAAAAGATGATGCATAAACATTATTAGTTTCCTCAAAAATCCTGAACACCTCAAGAAAATCTCCTCTAGCTTTTCATACGTAAAGAGGAAACAATTTCTGAGACCTTAACCTGTCCTCATATAACAACCTTTCCATTCCATATTCCATCCCAGTTGTTCCCCTCTGAACTCTTTACAACCTGTCCTCGTATAACAACCTTTCCATTCCATATACCATCCTAGTAGTCTCCCTGTGAACTCTTTACAACTTTAACCTGTCCTCGTATTGCAACCTTTCCATCCCACATACCATCCTAGTAGTCTCCCTGTGAACTCTTTACAACTTTAACATGTCCTCGTATTGCAACCTTTCCATCCCACATACCATCCTAGTAGTCTCCCTCTGAACTCTTTACAACAAATTTAACATGTCCTCGTATTGCAACCTTTCCATCCCACATACCACCTTAGTAGTCCCCCTCTGAACTCTTTACAACAACTTTAACATGTCCTCTTATTGCAACCTTTCCATCCCACATACCACCTTAGTAGTCCCCCTCTGAACTCTTTACAACAACTTTAACCTGTCCTTATATGGCAACCTTTCCATCCCACATACCATCCTAGTAGTCTCCCTCTGAACCCTTTACAACAACTTTAACCTGTCCTCATATGGTAACCTTTCCATCCCACATACCATCCTAGTAGTCTCCCTCTGAACCCTTTACAACAACTTTAACCTGTCCTCATATGGTAACCTTTCCATCCCACATACCATCCTAGTAGTCCCCCTCTGAACCCTTTCCAACAACTTTAACCTGTTCTCATATGGCAACCTTTCCATCCCACATACCATCCTAGTAGTCCCCCTCTGAACCCTTTCCAACAACTTTAACCTGTCCTCATATGGCAACCTTTCCATCCCACATACCATCCTAGTAGTCCCCCTCTGAACTCTTTACAACAACTTTAACATGTCCTCGTATTGCAACCTTTCCATCCCACATACCACCCTAGTAGTCTCCCTCTGAACTCTTTACAACAACTTTAACCTGTCCTTATATGGCTAACCTTTCCATCCTACATACCATCCTAGTAGTCCCCTCTGAACTCTTTACAACAACTTTAACATGTCCTCAGATGTTGCGGCCTTTTCCATCCTACATACCACCCTAGTAGTCCCCCTCTGAACTCTTTACAACAACTTTAACCTGTCCTAATATGGCAACCTTTCCATCCCACATACCATCCTAGTAGTCCACATCTGAACTCTTTACAACAACTTTAACATGTCCTCATATTGCAACCTTTCCATCCCACATACCACCCTAGTAGTCTCCCTCTGAACTCTTTACAACAACTTTAACCTGTCCTTATATGGCAACCTTTCCATCCCACATACCATCCTAGTAGTCCCATCTGAACTCTTTACAACAACTTTAACATGTCTCAGATATAACCTTTTCCATCCTCCATACCATCCTAGTAGTCCACATCTGAACTCTTTACAACAACTTTAACCTGTCCTTATATGGCAACCTTTCCATCCCACATACCATCCTAGTAGTCTCCCTCTGAACTCTTTACAACAACCTGTCCTCATATGGTAACCTTTCCATCCCACATACCATCCTAGTAGTCCCCCTCTGAACTCTTTACAACAACTTTAACCTGTCCTCATATGGCAACCTTTCCATCCCACATACCATCCTAGTAGTCCCCCTCTGAACCCTTTCCAACAACTTTAACCTGTCCTCATATGGCAACCTTTCCATCCCACATACCATCCTAGTAGTCCCCCTCTGAACCCTTTCCAACAACTTTAACCTGTCCTCATATGGCAACCTTTCCATCCCACATACCATCCTAGTAGTCCCCCTCTGAACTCTTTACAACAACTTTAACATGTCCTCAGATTGTAACCTTTTCCATCCCACATACCACCCTAGTAGTCTCCTCTGAACTCTTTTGCAACAACTTTAACCTGTCCTTATATGGCAACCTTTCCATCCCACATACCATCCTAGTAGTCCCCCTCTGAACTCTTTACAACAACTTTAACATGTCCTCAGATGTTGCGGCCTTTCCATCCTACATACCACCCTAGTAGTCCCCTCTGAACTCTTTACAACAACTTTAACCTGTCCTATATGGTAACCTTTCCATCCTACATACCATCCTAGTAGTCCACATCTGAACTCTTTACAACAACTTTAACATGTCCTCATGATGCGGCCTTTCCATCCCACATACCATCCTAGTAGTCCACATCTGAACTCTTTACAACAACTTTAACCTGTCCTTATATGGCAACCTTTCCATCCCACATACCATCCTAGTAGTCCACATCTGAACTCTTTACAACAACTTTAACCTGTCCTTATATGGCAACCTTTCCATCCCACATACCATCCTAGTAGTCCACATCTGAACTCTTTACAACAACTTTAACATGTCCTCATATTGCAACCTTTCCATCCCACATACCATCCTAGTAGTCCACATCTGAACTCTTTACAACAACTTTAACCTGTCCTATATGGTAAATTTTCCATCCCACATACCATCCTAGTTGTCTCCCTCTGAACTCTTTACAACAACCTGTCCTCATATGGTAACCTTTCCATCCCACATACCATCCTAGTAGTCCCCCTCTGAACCCTTTCCAACAACTTTAACCTGTCCTCATATGGCAACCTTTCCATCCCACATACCATCCTAGTAGTCCCCCTCTGAACTCTTTACAACAACTTTAACATGTCCTCGGATTGCAACCTTTTCCATCCTACATACCACCCTAGTAGTCTCTCTGAACTCTTTACAACAACTTTAACCTGTCCTATATGGTAACCTTTCCATCCCACATACCATCCTAGTAGTCCCCCTCTGAACTCTTTACAACAACTTTAACATGTCTCGATGTGTAACCTTTTCCATCCTACATACCATCCTAGTAGTCCCCTCTGAACTCTTTTACAACAACTTTAACCTGTCCTCATATGGCAACCTTTCCATCCCACATACCATCCTAGTAGTCCACATCTGAACTCTTTACAACAACTTTAACATGTCCTCGTATTGCAACCTTTCCATCCCACATACCATCCTAATAGTCTACATCTGAACCCTTTCCAACAACTTTAACCTGTCCTCATATGGCAACCTTTCCATCCCACATACCATCCTAGTAGTCCACATCTGAACTCTTTACAACAACTTTAACATGTCCTCGTATTGCAACCTTTCCATCCCACATACCATCCTAGTAGTCCACATCTGAACTCTTTACAACAACTTTAACCTGTCCTTATATGGCAACCTTTCCATCCCACATACCATCCTAGTAGTCCACATCTGAACTCTTTACAACAACTTTAACATGTCCTCATATTGCAACCTTTCCATCCCACATACCATCCTAGTAGTCCACATCTGAACTCTTTACAACAACTTTAACCTGTCCTTATATGGCAACCTTTCCATCCCACATACCATCCTAGTTGTCTCCCTCTGAACTCTTTACAACAACCTGTCCTCATATGGTAACCTTTCCATCCTACATACCATCTTAGTAGTCCCCCTCTGAACTCTTTACAACAACTTTAATCTGTCCTCATATGGCAACCTTTCCATCCCACATACCATCCTAGTAGTCTCCCTCTGAACTCTTTACAACAACCTGTCCTCATATGGTAACCTTTCCATCCCACATACCATCCTAGTAGTCCCCCTCTGAACTCTTTACAACAACTTTAACCTGTCCTCATATGGCAACCTTTCCATCCCACATACCATCCTAGTAGTCCCCCTCTGAACCCTTTCCAACAACTTTAACCTGTCCTCATATGGCAACCTTTCCATCCCACATACCATCCTAGTAGTCCCCCTCTGAACTCTTTACAACAACTTTAACATGTCCTCAGATTTGCAACCTTTCCATCCCACATACCACCCTAGTAGTCTCCCTCTGAACTCTTTACAACAACCTGTCCTCATATGGTAACCTTTCCATCCCACATACCATCCTAGTAGTCCCCCTCTGAACTCTTTACAACAACTTTAACCTGTCCTCATATGGCAACCTTTCCATCCCACATACCATCCTAGTAGTCTCCCTCTGAACTCTTTACAACAACCTGTCCTCATATGGTAACCTTTCCATCCCACATACCATCCTAGTAGTCCCCCTCTGAACTCTTTACAACAACTTTAACCTGTCCTCATATGGCAACCTTTCCATCCCACATACCATCCTAGTAGTCCCCCTCTGAACTCTTTACAACTTTAACATGTCCTCGTATTGCAACCTTTCCATCCCACATACCACCCTAGTAGTCTCCCTCTGAACTCTTTACAACAACCTGTCCTCATATGGTAACCTTTCCATCCCACATACCACCCTAGTTGTCCCCCTCTGAACCCTTTACAACAACTTAATGCCCTTCCAAAGGTAGGGAGCCCAAAACTGAAAATAATGCTAGTGTTGCTTAACCTGTATTATAGAATTATAACCTGTTTAGATTTGTATGCAATATTTCTGTAGATACAACCTAAAATCCAATTTGCCCTACCACTAGCAACAACACGTTACTTGAATGGCTTATGACATCACTTTGAACACTGAGGTCCTTTCCTTCCATGACACTATTATGGTTATTCCCATCAAAATTATAGTCATAATTCAAACTGTGATACCGCTCATGCACTTAGTTGAAGATGACTCGTACAATGCCAAAATTTATACTTTTGTCTTCTATTTCTATCGTTTTCATCAGTATGAGAACTATTAGTTCTCTCAAATATCCTAAACACTTCAAGAAAATCTCCTCTAACTCTTCATACCTGAAGAGGAAACAATTTCAGAAATCTTAATCTATCTTTGTACGAGGACCTTACACCTTGCATTTATCAAAATTAAAAGTCACATGCCATTTAAATGCTCAACTTACCAAATAATCCACACCCTTTTATAAATCAACAGCATCCTTCTCACAGCATTTAACACCCAAAACCTTATCATCACCTGCAAATTTAAATAGCTTATTGGCCACAGTGGCATAGCTAGGGTTTTCAGCACCCGGGGACCAAGTCAGTTTTCATACCCCCTTGTGACAAATTAACCAAATTTCAATCTTCTGACATCTGCTCACTATTAAAAGGGCTTCCAAACAACAGTATCAAGCAGCTCACATATCCAATCCTTAACCACCTTTAAAATTTTGGGTAAACATTATCCAGGAGTATCATAATCTTTTAAACTTCCAAACTGTTTCTCAACGTAATCGTCTTGTTTTCTCCAACAGGAAGAGAATCGTTACTTTTCTTTCTTGAAGTGTTAAGACATCTAATGAAAAGTGTTATTTAAAATATCTGATGTTGTGCACATACATGTATATATACTAATTTCAGACTTAACAGTGCCTTCTACTGTACCCAAGCTAAACACAAAAGCCCTAGGCCAAAGATTAAGGTTCAACTACTCAATCGATGAGATCTGTAATACCTTTAAACATCTTGACGCACTATACTTTCCTAATCAATATAATTCAGGAAGGTTAGTAGATAAATGTGATTTTGAGCATACTCATCTGAAACTCCACATCCCATTAGATATTTAAAAGAACCAAAAAAACAGAAAACACAAACTTAATAAAACATCTTTTTTTGTTGTGATCATATTTTATTCAGAAATTATCATTTTCACTGTAAAATTAGTGATTTTTTCTTCTAAAGGTTATGTAATAATGAAGAATCTTTAGAAACATAAAAATGTCATTTTAAACTAAGTGGAAAATATATGCTAATATTGCTAAAACACGATAAGATTTTTATTTTATTTCGTTACATATTCAAGTTAGTCTTCAAATGGTCACAAGTCACTGTTTATAATCAACAAAATGATTGAGTGTTGATATTTTTACTTCATGTACAACATGTGAAACAATACAATTTCCTACACTGTGTAAAACGTTATCAATATTAGCACATTTTAGAATTTTACCATTTAAAAAACAAGAACAAAATAAGTTCAGTAGCAGTATCAGGCTGTGCATTTTTATCAATGTATTTATTAAACAGGCAGCATGTGATACGCTTTAAATATACAAGATTATAAACATGTATTTATAATTTTCGTTTACTAATGCACTGGAAAAAATAAAAAATTAACAAATGCATGCTACGTAAAGTAAGTCAGTGTAACAAGTTTTACAACTTGAACGTTGACTACTCCAGCAATAGCTGTTAAATAACCTAATGTAATACACAAACATTTAAGTATACATTTTACTAATACTAAATTCTTTACATGAAAAAAAACTTTTCATAACACATGAAGATTTAGGTTATGTTTTAGCTTTGCTAAATGAAAGAATGGATCCAAATAAAGTGTGTTGCACAACAGGGAATTTTCCAAGAACTTCAGCCTTATACATTTTCAACAATCCACCATTCACTTTAGTCCAGCTAGGAACACCACTGATGTTCCAAAGTTGATTTGAATGTTCAGCAAAAGGGCCTGACTTCACTTTATAAATGAACTGTATGCAACTCATAAACATATAATCTTTGGCATAAATCTCAACGGTTTCTTCATTAGTAAATGACTTAGGTTCCAATCGAGGATGTCCAACAAGCTGAGAACTCCCCCAAATAAATGGAATGAACTGATAGTCATCCAGACTCCACACTCCGTGGCTTCCCGCTGGTTCCATTCGATAGGTAAGCTGTAGCTTTCTAACCATCTTCATATAACAATCAAATATTCTGTTAACAACAGCTTCGGAATCATCCTTTGTCATTACTCCAATTTTAAACAAGCAACAAAGAAACATAGCAAAAGCCATTTCATGACCAGTACCATAATCGATTCTGGTGGGATTTCCAAAACTGTCTATTAGGTATGGGCCAAGTTCAATAATAGCAGCATAGGCATGCTCAGGAATCGCGATTTTAAGCAGAATTTCAGCCTCATCCACTAGTTTTTGGTGCCACTGGCGAAAAGCTTTGTTTCCAAATCTTTGTGGCTGATCAATGGGAGGAATTTCATCTATCCATCCATCTAATGTATTAAGAACATCAATCAAAGCAGAAGTAACAGGAGACACAAAGCATTTATCTGTAAGTTTTTTCCCTCTGACAGCTTCATTCATAGCAATAATAAACCCTATGTATTCTTTGTATGCTTCAGACTGATTCCATGTCTGCATGAATTCAAATGAAGTAATTTCTTTCTTTGGCTTGACAAATACTTTGGGACTACAAAATTCTTCCTCAATGTGAACGTTGCATTCTGACGCCATGTTCACAAGTTTTTGCGAGTATTTTATGAACTTTTCTTCTAAGAAGTAAAATATCCAAATTATGACGCCAAGAAAGGCTAGAAAAACGAACAAAGTATTAAATAGTGTAACACTAACAAATCTCAGTGTCTCTCGTTAATGTCATTAACGAGCATATGTACATGAAACTGATCAACGTAAATGAGTTTAAATAATTTGTACAAGACACAGAATTCGGCTTTTGGGATCTGTGAAAATTATACTTTACAAAATACTAACGTAAGTAACAGAAATACTATCTTAATATCTACCGAGTTTCGCAGTTACGACATACAACTATATTACTCAACTGTAAGTAATTTAATTTATGTAACTTACTCTAATCGGAAGTTATTATTAGTTACAAAGGTTAAGGAAATGTTTTAAAATATTTCTTGAATCATATACATTTACAAAATATGATATTTTAAGTTAAATATATCATAAATTAACATACATATCCTAAATTCTGAAAGATGATTGTTGTCGATACAAATTGCCTAAACCGTATCATGTATATGACTGCAGCGTCATCTAGCCTTATGAATATATAGATTGAAGTGAGAAAATCCAATAAAATTAGTGGCTCAGCGATAGATAATAAAACTGATACATTTAAAAACCTGATTTAGTATTAACAGTGGATCATGGAGCAGATAGCCCTTTAAGTAGTTTTGTGCTTAACTACAAACAAAGATAAAAAAATAAAAAATTTCAATAAAAGACTATTTTTATTTGTGGTTAGGCGCAAAGCTACATGATGGGCTTATAAATGTAATGTACTCACAGTGGTGGATATACAAGACCGTTCAGTATGATAGTTATAATTTAGTTTATTTAGCGATTCAGTATTTAATGATTAGTTAGTTTTGTAACAAATGTTAAAATTGAATTAATTTAAAAGCGATATTTATGACAAGCTCCGTAATGTGACATAGTATGAGTCCTATGTTATACATGTAGTTTAATTGTTGCACAATGCTTTTGTAATATTGTTGACGTAAGTTTCTAAGCTTCCTTGTTGTGTGTAATAGTGTTGTCGCTAGAGGGCTAGAAAGTTCCAGGTCTTAGTCGGAATATTTATAAATAAACGTCAAACAACAACAATAATAATATTAATAAAGTGAGAAGCTATCAGACAGACTAAGCTTCGGTGATTGGCAGTTTAGCCATGACGGGAGATTTTCAAAGAAGTTAGTAAAAAGGTAAGTTTTTGAAAGTGAAGTTAGACTGCGGTTGTTAGTTTAGTGTGTGTTTTCTTACAGCAAAGCCACATCGGCTATCTGCTGAGTCCACCGAGGGGAATCGAACCTCTGACTTTAGCGTTTTAAGTCCGTAGACTTACTGCTGTACCAGCGGGGGCTTGTTAGTTTAGTCATAACGGGTGGCATTTCTAAAGTGAGATTCTTAGTTTAACAGAAATAAAGAGAATTTATCTTGTCAAAGGGTGTTCTAAAATAAATGGACCCCAATGTGCAGACTTTCACCAAAATGAAACAAATATTTAAAGTTCTGGATACAACTGTGGTAACCCACGAGATAATATACTAGGTGTGATAAAAAAAGATCTAAGACGTTGCTTTTAATTTCGAAGAATAATGTACATACATCAGTATTACATGCTGTCCCAGCTGATACACACTTGTTCCAATGTTCCTGCCATTTTTGGAAGCAATGATGGAAGTTTTCAGCTGTTATGTGACTAAATTCTGCTTTCACATTATTATGGATGGAATGTCATCAAATCTCTTTCCTTTCAACTTAATTTTGAATTTTGGGAACAGAAAAAAATCACACGGAGCAAGATCGGGAGAATACGGGGTGTATGATATCACAGGAATGTTTTTTTTTGTCAAAAAGTTTTGAATAGACACAGCAGTATGTGTGAAGGTGCTTTATCATGATAAAAATGCATGCAGAGTTTTAAAGTTAAAATAGACTGACACGATCTAGATGAAACGTTTAGTTCATCAGTAGTTTCGTAGATAGTTAATTGTTAACCACTTCGATTTTTTTTTTCACCTTAGCGATCGTTTCATCAGCGGACGACGTTGACGGTCCCCCAGATGACGGTCGCCCAGAACGTGGGTCATCTTTGACCGATTTTTGGCCATCTTGGAAGCGTTTTATCCACTGATAAACGACATCTTTACTTAAGCAGTCATCACTAAAGGCAGTTCTTAACACTTCGAGGATTTGGGTTCCTCCTTCACAATTTTTCACACAAAACATGACGTAAACACCTTGTTCTTCATTTCTGTCCATTTTAATTACAGGGACGTACCACAGGGACAATATACATCTGTCTCTGAACACGTTTTTCGCAAAACGGGTATAAGGTCTGGAGAAACGACTTTTGATCAGACCTCGCAAATGAATTTATTGCAGGTTGTGATAAAAGAGAAGAAAACAAGTAATTCGTCTCGTTAGTTGGACTTTAAAGTAGATAAATAATTGTAGTAATACATGAACTATATACAATTGTAGTAATACATGAACTAACACAAGGGATCTTATTACTAATTATATTGTGATAATAGAGTAAAAACGAATTTATTGCCAACAATTCATAGACACATATGTAAAAGCATTCCGTCCATATCCAAACTTAGTTATTAGTATTATAAGCCTTCAGCATGGCCAGGTGGTTAAGACGCTCGACTCGTAATCTGAGGTTCGAATCTCCATCACACTAAACATGTTCGCCCTTTTCAGCCGTGGGGGCGTTATAATGTGACGATTAATCCCACCATTCATTGGTAAAAGAGTAGCCCAAGAGCTGCTGATGAGTGGTGATGACTAGCTGCCTTCCCTTTAGTAGTACACTGCTAAATTAGAGACGGCTAGCGCAGATAGCCCTCGTGTAGCTTTGCTCGAAATTCAAAACAAACCAAACTTTCTTTTTGACCAAGTTTGGCTTAATTAACTACTCCTTACGAGTTCTTTGTGCTGCCTGTTATTGCTACGCCATTTACCACCAGTTGTTTCCTTCATTTGTACCGAAAATACCACGGAGTACAGTATCACAAATGTTTCAAATCGTTTCCATACCCAGCGAAGGATAAATTGAAATGCAGTCCTTAACGCGTAAAGAATAACAGATTAAGGATTAGGAGACAGAATAAGCTGTGGTCTTCAGGTACATCGATGACAGGTTTCATAAATGTTGTTACAGTTAATAAAATGATTACAGACAGGAAAGAAAATCAAAAGACACGTTTGAACAAATGAATAACATTTTTATTTGCATTACAAAGCTCAATTCATTGGCATGGTTCATAATTATTTTGTGTGACTTCTCACCAGATGCCGCTTTGGAGAGCAGGATGGTTCAGAAACAGAATTCAGAATCATGGGGATATATTATTTTTTTGAACTAATTTAAGCCAACTAGTTTACAAGAGAGCTCCTAACATTAACGTTTTCGTAGCCAATCAGTTCAAAAACCCAGTTCGTCTTTTGCCACAAATTAAATATAATCCAAATAAATAATATATATATTTTTTAATTTCGTGCAAAGCTACTCGAGGACTATCTGCGCTAGCCATCCCTAATTTAGCAGAGTAAGACTAGAAGAAAGGCAGCTAGTCATCATCACCCACCGCCAACTCTTGGGTTACTCTTTTACCAACGAATAGTGGGATTGATCGTCACATTATAATGCCCCCACGGCTGGGAGGGCGAGCATGTCTGGTGCGACCGGGATTCAAACCCCCGACCGTCGGATTACAAGTCAAACGCCTAAACACGCTTGGCCATGCTGGGTCCCAAATAAATAAACAATATTACTTTTGATTTCACAAGCATATACAGATCCAGTTAAAAATAAATACAAATTTAAGAAAATTGTTTTCAGGAGAAGCAATAGAATCCATAAAAGTTAATCCGGAGCCCAATAATTTTCACAGCCCTAAAGTGAGCCTTGGATCCTAGCCGTAATTGGTGCTCTTGTGTGGAGCATTCTTTCATTTCGCTATGTCAAATAAATATTGCCCTTCTCCTTTTAACTTATCTCCAACATCTCTGCACGAGTTATAATATCTTACTAAGTGCTCTCTATTTGTCAGATATGTTTAGATTTCTTTATGGAAATATACATAGTTTTACTTGGAGGAAGTTTATGAAATGATTGTTGGTTCAATCTTGGATTGATAAAATTCTGGTTTGTCCAAATGTATTGCCTTTTCATATATTTTGTTTTCCCCAGGCAGATCTTGTTCTATTGAGAGTTGGTTATTCAATTTAACAGTTTTGTGATCATTGATTCTGGCACTTCAATAATCTTTTGTTAAATGATTTCGTTTGTGTTGGAACTATTATTATTTTAATAAAAATTGGTCAAATAAATGCTTTGATTGTGGTAAAAATGGCTACTTGTTCTTGTTACTTAAACAATGTGAGTTTAGGGATAACTTCATCAGGTGAATCTGACATTCTGGAGTTCCTGGTATTGTAAAATACAATGGATATTTTACCAACTCTATAATTATTTCTAGAGACTCACGAGGTTGTCCTCTGGTGGCTTTTTTGTACATTATTTGTTTGGAACCTTTCCATAATATGATTATTCAGCATAATGGTATTTCTGGTTTTCCATTTTCATCTGGTTCCAGCCTGGTGTATCAACGCTGTAGTTGCAGTTACACAAATTTGTGAACTTAATGATAGAGCGTCAGGTATGCTGGTTAATTATGATAAGAATAAGGGACTGTGGCTACAGGTTCGGGTCTCTCAAGGAGTAAAGATAACAGTATTTTCCAACCCTTGGTATCCAGTTTCATTCTTGAGTATTTTCCAACCCTTGGTATCCAGTTTCATTCTTGATAGTATGTGATGTATCGTATAAATTGGTACGATATTTGTCAATGAGTCACTCACATTTTAACATCCTGGCGACAAAGAGATTTATATTTGAAGGATAGGGTGCTGATGGCTAATGACCTCTATATTATGGTATCCTCTTCACATTCTGCATATGGAAGAGTCTACTCTTGGTTTATTACAGAGAGATTTTTTGGAAGTTTCTTTGTGATGGTGGTATTCATAGTGTTCGTTACGAGATGATGGTTAAATCAGTTTGTGAGGGTAGGCTCCATTTTGTATATATTAGGCTTCGGAAATATGTTTATAGACTGAAACTGCTTCAAAACTGTTTCTCAGAATAATGTCATGTGGTACAATGGTCGTAGTTGGACTTTTATTTTGGACTGTATGGTCACATGCAGCTTAGGGTTAAAGTTTTATCTCATCAAGAAGTCATACGTTTCACGATACTATTACCTCCATATGTTGCTGAAATCTTTAAAGGATGGGAACTTTGTTTGGGTGGGCTTCATCACCTAACAACTGATAGCTTTTTGATATTTTGGAACATTTGATATTAAGAAACCTTTGTTTCTTAACCCTAATCTTGTAGACGGACGTTATATTTTTTCTGAATTTGTTTCTTCGGAAGTCACCGACTGCAAAATTCACAGTATGAAGATATACCCCGTTTTCTCCGGAAATCGTCTGTTATTGACTTGGCTTTCTCTAACAGTTAATAGTGCGCTGCCTGTGGAGCTTGTTACTAAACGTTTCTATGAATTTTACCGGGCGTTGCTCTCAAGTTGGATATCTTTACTTACGTTTGATTGGTGTGCGCGTTCTCCTATGTGTGTTTTGTATTTTAAACAATAATGGTTTGGATTTTACGATATTTCACAATCTCTTTGAGAAGGACATTTTTATGGGTTGCAGAATAAGTTTCATCCACACGAACCACATCAGTTTTGGAGAGACATTGTATCTGATATCGACTGGCCGTCTCTTTGGAAGGGGTATTTTGATCCTTTTGTCGGTTATCAATACTATAATTTAGACTAACTTCTTTGGTACCATACGGTAACTACAAATGTTCAATTAGTTCACGTGTTTGGACATCATTTTTAGGGTTATGTTCCTTCTGTAGCCCTACTCGAGAAACTATAGTTTTTTTTTCAGCGTTCAAATGTACAGGATATGTGGGCTTATTGTTTAGTTTGTTGGAGGTAGTTTTAGGTCATATTTTATTGGATCAAAAGAAACGATTGGTGGCGTTGATTGGATATTGACCTAGCTTAAGTTCACATCATCACTAGTTGTTTCGCTTCTGTACGTATTTGGCAAAAGTTGTGATATATTCTACAGGTGTCAAGGTTTTAACACGTGGTATTTGTACATATTTTGTAAATGTATTTAAAGCTCGACTGTCACATTATAACGCACCTACGGCTGAAAGGGCGAGCATGTTTGGTGCGACGGGGATTCGAACCCGCGACCCTCAGATTACGAGTCGAACGCCTTAACCCATCTGGCCATTTCAAGTTTATATCCAGTGTTTGTGCGTTCCTCAAGTAAGATATATTAGTTCTTTAACGTTACATTTATAAGTCCCCCGATAGTATAGCGGTAAGTCGACGGAGTTATAACGCTAAAATCAGGGGGTTCGATTCCCTTTAGTGGATTCCGTAGATATCCCGATGTGGCTTTGTTATTAAAAAACCAACAACACACGCATACATTTATAAACAGTACTGACTAGATTGTTTAATATTGTTATCCCATAGATTAATAACTGGCCGAGTCTCTTAAGATATTATTAGGATTATGGCCGATAATTTCGCTGACAGGGAGAATAACAAAGAGATAAAACATTTATCACCATAGATATCAAGAACAATTCACTTTATTAACTTTTTTTTCTGGGTTGATTTTTAGTCCAAGTTTAACTACTTAGTTTTGATCAGAAGTTTATATTAATTCTTGTTTGTTTTCGTTTCTATAAACTTTCTTGCTATGTGCATTCTTTGCTTTAGGGGAAAACAGATAAATCCTTCGAAAACGTTAGAGTTTTTCAGATAAGGTACTCCCCCCATATACTACTGTTAACACGTGTAAATAGGACATTCCTTACATTTGTAAAATATATTAATAAAAGTAGAAGTGCCCTTGTTCATTAAAAGAAATAAAAATTAATACTTAAAAGTTTTATTTTTGATAATTTCTTAAGCCTATTTGTGTCAAGTTAGTGATCTGTAAATGAACAAATTGTTTAATATACAAATAATAAAATATTCTTCATCCAAGTGCGTCCTACAACAAATAACTGTTTTTTAAATCTTTACGACAACAAATATACTGACTTCTCATCTGTAATTTTAACAAAAAGATCAGTGTAAAAAATGACCCGTTGTTTTGAATTAAGCACAAAGCTACACAATGGGCTATCTGTGCTCTGCCCACCACGGGTATCGAAACCCGAATTTTAGCGTTGTAAGTCCACAGACACACCGCTGAGCCACTGGGGGACAGCGTTTGCTTGAAAATGTATATTTATCCAGCCCGTAATCGTTTTAGTTATAATGTTATAAATTGCATATGATTTATCATATGACAGCATCAGAACTCTTATCTTATGCACGTTATATCTAGAGGCTAAATATATATAATAACCACAAAATGTATCCGAATTATTTGTGATTGTTATATCTGTTTGAGCTTCCGTAGTACACTAGTGTTAAATGTCCAACACAGCAATGCTTACTTTGTTATCATGAACTTATCAGTTTGTCAAGCCCCTGCTTGTTTAATTAATGCGCTAATTTAGTCACAATATTTGTTTTGAGTCATATGCTTGTCATTTATTAACTATTTTAATCAGATCTCTTTTTAAGTTAAAGTTTAGTAATAACGGCTATTAAACATTAACCACGCAGTTCTAGGTCACGTCGTGAGTAATACATTTGCTCGGAAGCGGATTAATACACAAACAGTTAGGCAGCTATTCGGATGGAAAATAGTCCGGGTTGCAAAACAGCTCGTACAAATTAACGTCCGGAGGTGTTCGAATGTTATTTGAACTTCCTCATGCCCGCATGTGGTGTGGAGTTATTTAATATAGCGGGACTATTTAATTGTTTTTGATATGTGTTATGCTACATGGTTGTTGACGAACAGACGAAGGCGGACAAAGTGAAGGCAAAGTATGATTTACTTTATTTCTGGGACACATGGCTTTTGAAAACTATTGTTGGATTTACAGCACTCCTAATGAAGACACAAGTTATAAGATTCCAGGTTTAACCCACATTATGTACAATATAAACCGTCAACCTAACAATACCTATAACTTTATACGTATATAAATAGCCCTTTACCAGAAACTGTTATCAAGATACGAAGTA
The DNA here is from genome assembly GCF_004210375.1 of Tachypleus tridentatus. Taxonomy (NCBI): domain Eukaryota; kingdom Metazoa; phylum Arthropoda; class Merostomata; order Xiphosura; family Limulidae; genus Tachypleus; species Tachypleus tridentatus. Next base: position 20,362,801 of record NC_134834.1, read on the forward strand.
ATATAATATATTTTAAAAAGTAAAGTTTAAGAAAACCCAGACAACAGCACGAGCTTGTTGGACGGTTATTTGGTGCTTTAGATGATTTTTACTATTAACAGGTCCCTCACGAGCCAGTGGGAGATATTTTTGTTCGATAACAACAACTACCCAATCCAGCTTTTCTTAATTTGGGGCCATTTTTATTAACTGAAAAGAAGACGTTTTCAGCTTTTTTTTTTTTTTTTTTTTTTTTAAGCGTTGGGGTTACTAAAAGTGATTGGAAATGGTAAAGTAAATGAAATTCATCAGCACATCACGAGCTTAATGGTCAGCACAAATGGTAAGCATTGAAGTCTTCAAATGAGAGGTCCAGGAACTATGCAGCAAGCCTTGTACAATATTATGTGTACAGCTGGTTTCAAAGTGTTCTTGTCTCTGCTCATCCTACTCCTGACTATCGTGATACTTCGATCTTCCTTACTGAATCGCAGGTGAAATCGTTCGTATCTCAATTGTTTGTTTTGGTTTTTAAATTTCGCACAAAGCTATTCGAGGGCTATCCGTGCTAGCCGTCCCTAATTTAGCAGTGTAAGACTAGAGGGAAGGCAGCTAGTCATCACAACCCACCGCCAACTCTTGGGCTACTCTTTTACCAACGAATAGTGGGATTGGCCGTACCATTACAATGAAAGGGCAAACATGTTTGGTGCGACCGGGTATCTAAATTGAAAGCTAATCATAAAAAAGTGATAACACAAGAATAATGAATAAATGGTGCTGAGTATGTGGCTTTATTGATATATAAACTGAATTTAGTCCTAGCGGGTGGACCTCAGTACCACAGTACTAGCTAGTATGGAGACTGTATTTCACATAAAAATGTACGAGTAAAAAAATACGTCCAAAACCACCATCTTTGGGAGCTTTAGGATTGAACTTACTTTTAATAAGGCCCGGCATGGCCAAGCGTGTTAAGGCGTTCGACTCGTAATTCGAAGGTCGCGGGTTCGAATCCCGGTCGCACAAAACATGCTCGCCCTTTCAGTCGTGGGGGCGTTATAAAGTTACGGTCAATCCCACTATTCGTTGGTAAAAAAGTAGCCCAAGAGTTGGCGGTGGGTGGTGATGAATAGCTATCTTCACCTTTTGTCTTACACTGCTAAATTAGGGACGGCTAGCGCAGATAGCCCGCGAGTAGCTTTGTGCGAAATTCAAAAAACAAACAAACAATACTTTTAATATTGAACGAGTGTAGTGTAAAGACACCCTTTGGTTCCTGAGGGGCTTGTTAAAAAACGAAGTTGAAAGAGAAACAGTAGCACCGATACTGTTTTTTGAATTCAGAACACATAATTTTAGCAATTCTCGATCATAAATGCTTGAAAAAAAAAAAAAAAGTGAAGCTACGTGACTGCCATCTATTGTTAAGTAATGTAAACAAATAAACTTTACTAGTAAGATTACAATTTCAAACACGATTGAAAGAAAAGTCTTGAATAAACTGCTGTATGAACTCTGTCCACAAAAAAGGGTATTTAATATTCTCTATCTGACACTGGAACAATAGCTGACTACACATTTGTAAACCTTTCGCGGGCTGGGAAACTTGTCGCGTTCTTGGACGAGGTTCCAACAGGTACACCATGTTTCTCAATGTTGGAGTTACTTTCGTGTTTTGTGAAGTTGAAAGAAATATTTGAGCTATCGTCAGAGAGACTTAGCGCTCTAAAAGGATGCATATTACGACAAGGCATTTGTCGATATTCCAGATGAAAGCCTCGGCCACTGGAAAAGTCGTCACTCTCGAACTTTAACTGTATTTCCGGCAGTGGGCCATCTCTGAAACCTAGGTAAACTATCGGAAAGAAAAATAATTTTTTTTCCGTTACTTATGAATGCTATTATAAACACATAGATACACACACACACACGCATATAATATATTAATTTACGACTGAGATAAATAATTGCATAATAAGTTATAATTATCTTGTATTAAAATGGATATTGTTGAAATTGTTTATTGACTTAATATCATCTTAGTTAAAAGATCAAAACGTAGTATTAAAACGTTTAAGTGCGCCCTCTTTCGTACACAAAAGTTCAAAATTTTTTCACTCTTACACAATTTGCTACTTTTTACGTTGATTTTTTTCACCGATTTTATTAATCAAGTTCACATTATTATAATAAGCTAATGGTATTTCTAAAGTCACATAGAGGTCGCTGTGATACAATTAATACAAAAGAAAATAAAAAGGTGACAAAAAAAATCGCAAGGGGGGAGTCTAATTTGTGAAATCAAAAGCTAACACATGTTGTGGTGAGCAAAATCAGCACTAAATCGTGTTAATGCTGCGGGGGTATTGGGTCATGTGACTCTTTGAAGTTAAAAAATGCTAATACTTCATCAGAAAGAATGTAGACTATGCAGAAAGTGTTAAATAGCCTAACCAGCTGTGCTACAACTATATAAGCACAATATTTTCATCACAAAAAAATAGGGGATTCAGCTGAGAGCCCACTGCGTATGTCCATGTATGTGGTTAATTGATTCTTTGAAGTTAAGCCCAAAGCAGAACAATGGGCTATCTGCACTAGCCATCCCTTATTTAGCAGTGTACGACCAGAGGGAAGGCAGGTAGTCATCACCACCTACAACCAACTATTGGGCTACTCTTCTACCAACGAATAGTGGCCGTCACATTACAACGCCTCCACGGCTGAAAGGGCGAGCATGTTTGGTGCGACCGGGATGCAAACCCGCGACCCTCGAATTATGAGTCGAACGCCTTAGCCCACCTGGCCATTCCGGGCCTAACTGGTACATTTTCTTCTTAAACGAGCAGACCGAGAATACCTATACAAAATGTTAAATTTGCCAACCTATCATCGTGCAAGAAAGTGTAACGTACCGTTGTTTTTAATTTGAATACATTAACCGCTACTTGTTTAAACTGTCACATATAAAACGAGTTTCATTATAAAGATAACCACATATCTGGTCACTCGGAGGGTGGGTGAGGTTAGGCCAAAACTGTTTCGACTCGTAATCTAGGGTCGTGGGCTCGAATCCACGTCGCCCTCCCCCCATTGTAAATTTTCGGATTTACAATGCTAAAATCAGGGGTTCGATTACCCTCTGTGTACATAACAGATAGCCTGATGCAACTTTACTATAAGAGAATACACACACGAATCCCCACCTCACCAAACAAGCTCACTCTTTCAGTCGTGGGGGCGTTATAAGTGATAGTTGGTAAGAGACTAGTCCAATAGTTGGCGGTGGATGGTGATGAATAGCTGCTTTTCCTGTGATATTTCACTACTAAATTAGAGACGGATAGCGGAGATAGACCTCGTATAGCTTTGCATGAAGTTCAAAAACAAACAAAACAATTCCTGGACGGTACAGCGGTAAGTTTACCAGTTTACAGTGCTAAAATACGGGGTTCGATTCCCTGCGGTGAACCCATCAGATAACCTAAAGTGGCTCAAACAAATAATTATCAAGTCCAAACTTACAAATTTCTCTTGTTATCTCTGTGCCACAGTAACGCTTGCCTTCGATCAGAAGAAAGTCTTTTCTACAACCTGAAGAGAATTCCACATCAAACTCGTGGAAGTAGATCTCGACCCCACAAAATCCTGGCACTGGTTCAATCCGGTAAGAACAACGTACTCCATTGTTGTAATTCTCGGGAAAATTAGGACTCGTGTAATGTCCATTTTCCTGTCGCTGGCAATAATCACAAAGTGTCGGTGGAGGTGATGCTGCATGAGGTCAGATAACCAAGAATAGATAAGAAAATAATGACTTAAATTAAAACGTTCGTCGCCATATTGGTTCTTCGTTTTGACACTCTTTTTTTAAATAAATGTTTGCAAAATAACATCGTTATTAAGAGAACAATGCCTTTTCTACGTTTAAAGATAACGTACAAAGTTGTGAACTATCTTCTTACCAGGTCGCCATATTGGTTTTCGTTTTGACAATGCGTTACTTGCTGAACGTCTATAGAGAAACCAGGACGGTTCGTTGCTTTGTCTGAATAAAAGTAAATACGCAGAACATCTTGTTCCTCAAAATAAATTCTTCCTGCGTGAAAAAACAACAACAACAAACAAACATGAATCGTACAACAATTTTAGTTTTTATTTACACTAGTATATATAGTAAGATGAATTATTTGCTGTTATAGGACAAACACGTGTGCCGTTTAAAAACAAACTCGTATAGAGATAGAAAGTTTATTAGGTGAAAGTAAATAAATAAGAACACATCAAAACGTTGAAAGATTAAAACGTTAATTTTGAATTTCGCGCAAAGATACACGAGAGCCATCTGCATTATCTGTCCCTAATTTAGCAGTGTAAGATCACAAGGAAGGGAGCTAATTATCACCACCCACCACTAACTCTTGGGCTACTCTTTTACCAACGAATAGTTGTGTTGACCGTCACATTATATAGCGCCCTCGTAGCTGAAAGTGGCGAACATGTTTGTTGTGACGGGGATTCGAAATCGCGACCCTCACATTACGAGTCGATTGCCTTAACCACCTAGCCACGCTGGGCTTAGAGAATAGACAGAGCATACAGATAACTCACTGTGTAGTTTTGCGCTTAATAACAAACAAATAGCCTTGAAGGTTGTCGAAAGATATTACTTACACGAGTATTAAAGATATATATTAATGTGAACTATTATTATATCAAATAATAAGCTACCCACCGGTGGCACAGCGTTATATCTGCGGACTTACAACGCTAAAACTGGGTTTCGATACCCGTGGTTAGCAGAGCACAGATTGCCTGTTGTGCAGCTTTGTGCTAAATTGAAAACAACGACGACAATAACAAAATAATAATAATTTGTTTTACCAGGATAACTTACTTATGGAACCGACTGGTACTTGACCACAAAATCGATGTCCTGTAATGTCGAGATAATCGTATTCACAGCTTTGGCTTTCTTCCAAGTGAAAACTTTGCACAGTAAAGTCAAGAGCGCACACGTCTGGACTGTTTTTTTCGGATCATATAATGACAGTTGATGTTGTTTGGATAACTTTGAGGGTATCCTGGACTCCTTAGAACAAATGTTTCAGAGGAAAATTCATCGTCGCATAATTCCCGAGGATCAGCTGGATAAATGCAAAATCAAGTGATCTATATAGCTAAATCATTAGGAAATATTGGTAATTTTATAGGTTTCTATAAAAGTCATGACAACAAAATTCAGAAGAAGAATGTCCATAGGATCCATAATTTAGTTTCTTTCTTTCTCAAAGGGTTAAGCCTTTACTGTTGTCGTATCACACAATACGTTGCATAAAATAACGTAGCACAACATAAATATTACGAAATACATAATTTTACAGTGTAACATAAGTTACTAATTATGTTAATAAGGCGACCGACTCATGGTGTGCGAATGTCGAGTTAGATGTGATGTGTAATTTTCTCCAATCCTATTGGATGCGATGTATATTTTTCCTCCAATCCTATGCAAGTAGGCTGCGCAATGGGATCCTGCGCCTTGGAGTTTCTTTGCTCACTTGTTAAGGTGATACTGCTAAGTTCTTATGTGTATTGTGCATGTAGATTAAGTTCTATATTAACAGTGAACTGCATTGTTGGGGTCAAAACAAACTGTCATTGACTGTATAACTGGAGTTAAGAAAATATTTAAATACACCAGACACTTGATAATAGTACAGGATACAAAAAACATTGTTGGACATAACTTTTATAAGGTATTTACTGGGGAGAATTTTGAAATTTTTCAAGCGCAGAAAATCAATCGGCATAAGGAGAACAGCAGCCTTAAACAGATCTTTTGAAGTCATTCTAAAGGACAATCACAAAACTGTTTAATTATCTGTTAATATATTTAAATTGTTTTATTTATGCTTTGATTCTGTTTCTTTGCCACTGATTTGTTGTTGTTGTTTTAAATACATATATTTACTAAACCAATTGTTCATGTTTAGTATTGTTACTTCACATAACACTGTGTAGTATGTAACTATATAACTAAATATAACGGGTTCGAATACCTTGCCCAATGCTACTCGAGAGCTATCTGCGCTAGCCGTCCCTAATTAAGCAGTGTAAGACTAGAGGGAAAGCAGCTAGTCATCACCACTCACCGCCAACTCTTGTACTACTCTTTTACCAACGAATAGTGGGATTGACCGTAACATTATAACGCCCTCACGGCTGAAAGGGCGAGCATGTTTGGTGCGATCGGGATTCGAACCCGCGACCTTCGGATTACAAGTCGAACGCCTTTACACGCTTGGCCATGCCGGGCCTCACTATAGAAAGTATATTGTCAGTCTGTTGATAACCAAAATGATGTCACATAAGGGACGCTTTACCTTGCAACTTGTATCGTTGTGACGTCAGTAAAACGTACGCAGACAATCATACACTATTTAGGCTATAACACAGAATGACACATGAACTCCAAAATCAATCAATAAAATATTTTTTTTATTCTTAATTTTGGTTTTGTTTACTTTTCAAATAGAACTTGTTAAATAGAACACTTCTGGGGAGCCTAGAAGTACAACCTTGTACTAGGTTATTTCTTATTACGTAGTACTTGAAATGGAGGCACTAGAACAGTAGGTGCTTAAACCCTCGAGAAAGGCGTTATCTGAAACGTTGCCTATTAACACAAATGCTAATCTAAATTTCGTGGTCTAACTTCTAGTAACTATTTATGGTTAAAAATATTTTGAAATAATCTCTTTTCAAATATTGGTTATTGATGGATTAATGAATTAATTAGGTATTAAAAAGTATTCGAATAAAAAATATACTTGCAGGGAATAACAGGTGGACGAGGCCTTGGTCGAGATCTGGGGGGAAGCCTTGAACAGTCTATTTGGCGCCCTTTGATGAGAAAACCTGTTCCTGGCGCTCTTTCGTCAGATCGAAAGTAAATTTTCTTTTCGAAGTTTTGGAAGTCAAATATCCCTTTATAAAACGTTTAATTAATAAACTTGCATGCTAGAATTATTATGCAAAACCAGACTCATGAAGTAACATTAATATTACTTTGAGACATAATAAATGTCCTTAAATTTGTTTGTCCTTTCGTTAACGTAATATATTTGTTTCACTATTCTAAGACTGGTAGATATATTACTGTTTCAAATAAGAGGCAGCAAGCCCAATAGTTCTTGTATCACTAACCCTAACGCATCCGCAATAGTAAACCATTGGTCGAAATAAAATTATTATATGGAAAGTAAAGCTAGTTATTTTTATTATCACTTTATTGCTGGCTTCTCTAACTCTTTCTAGTATGAACTACAAAAATATGAAAAACAACAGATTATTTGATACTATTATTTTTATACCAAAACAGTGAGAACGATGTAAGCCTAGTTTCTCGATACGTCTGCGTCACAGCAAATTCACAATTTTCTCGGCTTGGTAATACAAATAAAAACACATATTTAACCCTCTTAACACTCGAAAACATCATAATATCAAATAATCTTGTAAAATTATCAGATTTCATAACATTTAAATCCGAAACTTTTTTTGCAATTAATAAATACGATAAACAAATCAAAATTTAGCAAAATATAGCAAGTAGGGAGAGGAAGTTTAAAACACTTATATTTTACTCTATTTTATGTTAAACGTCATGGAATTCTTAAATATTACTTCGACTCAATGTATCATAAAACCTTATGGAAGACCAGCTCGTTTAATAATTTTTTTTATCCCTGTTTGTTATAAATTGAAGAAATAAAATATATTCTCTCTCTCTCTCTTGTCCCCCAGTGGCAACCGGGTTTCGATATTCGTGGTGGACAGAGCACAGATAGCCCCTGGTGTAACTTTGTGCTTAATTTCAAACAATTAATCAAACTCCCTCTCTTTTATTCTTATTACAAGATAATCAATTAAATAATTTCTAATTGAATAATGGAAAGCGATTTAAATGGAACGTACTTAAGACTAAAATGTGATCAAAATTACATAGTTCGTTTGCAATTTGAAAATCTTTAAAGATGTGTCAGTTGAAAGTTTGAAGATTAGTTTACAGCGCCCTCTTTTTTCTATATTATTATTATTTGCACACGCCTACCATCTTTGAGGTACCTAGAATTTATTTGCGCTTTAGCATTGAGCAACCAATGTTTTACGGGTTATAATAACTATACAAACAAACTTACTGACACTGTTTCCTGGTAAACTTCCACACAACCGCTCATCGCCAACAGCCAGATAATCGAACTGACAGTCAGGGCTGGGTTCCAAATCAAAGCGAACCAGTTCGAGTTCTAGCTGGCAGACACTCTCGCTGAAACGTTTGATAGTGTAGCGACAGTTAAGGTTATTCGGATATGGATCGGGAAAGTTGACACTCTGTAGTTCAAACACTGGGCGATTAATAACTTCGTCGCAAGTAGTTGGTAGGATTGGTGGACCGAAAGGAGGTCTTCTAGCAGGAGGAACTGGGCGCGGGGGTAATGGCCTGTCAGGACCTGATGGTTTAGGGTATGGAGGAGGAAAATATTTACGACAATCCGTCTGTTGAACGTGTATCTTAAATCCTGGTTTGGATTCGACTGAATCGGAGTGGAATCTCATTATAAACTCGAAATTCCGGAACTCGTATTCCCCTGAAATATTACAAAAAAAGTTACCAAAGAGCTTATCCTAAAAGAATTGACAAAAATGTTTGTCGTACTGCAGCATGTTATTAAATAAAATTAACATTATTGAAATACAGATGTATAAATGTTTTTTTCGAATTTTATTATCATCAAAGCAGATGTACACATGTTTCTCACGTTTTTTTTGTCAATATCCAATCCGATGTGCATACGCTGCTCACCTTTCTCATGAGCATCAAATACTGAAAAGAAAAATGGTACTGCATCTACAGTTGTAACATAAACTGTTTGTTACATGTATTATACATCTATGAACTTATCCAGTTTATCCCCGATGCGAATCAAAACAAAAATCTATCCATGTTTTTTTGTTTATCCACTGCAGAGGAATGACATTTGTAACTAACCAAAAGCATCAAATTATTACAGGAAATTACGAAGTTGTGGACCCGGCATGGCCAGGTGGTTAAGGCGTTCGACTCGTAATTCGAGGTCGCGGGTTCGAATCCCCGTCGCACCAAACATGCTTTCCCTTTTAGCCGTGGGACGGCTAATCCCACTATTCTTTGGTAAAAGAGTAGCCCAAGAGTTGGCGGTGGGTGGTGATGATTAGCTGCCTTCCCTCTAGTCTTACACTGCTAAATTAGGGACGGCTAGCGCAGATAACCCTCGAATAGCTTTGCGCGAAATTCAAAACAAACGAACAAAGTTGTTAAATTTGAGGCAAATATTTCTTTATAGTAATGACTTGTAGAATTTTCTTATTTCATTTTAAATCAAGCTTTAAAGTATTAGACATACTGTAAAAATAACGTAATTAAAAAGTTAGTAAATTTTTACGTATTTTCATTAAGAAATAGGAAAAGCAGCGATTTCGATCAAATCTCTACAAAGGTTAAATACCATCCGCGGTACGAAGCTCAGTCAACAATAAAGATTTAATAATTTCTATTCATGTTTACCAAGAATAAATACTATCCCACTGTATAAGGGCCCGGCATGGCCAAGCGAGTTAAGGCGTTCGACACGTAATCCGAGGGTCGCGGATTCGAATCCCGCTCGCACCAAACATGATCGCCCTTTCAGCCGTGGGGGCGTTATAATGTGACGGTCAGTCCCACTATTCGTTGGTAAAAGAGTAGCCCAAGAGTTGGCGGTGGGTGGTGATGATTAGCTGCCTTCCCTCTAGTCTTACACTGCTAAATTAGGGACGGCTAGTGCAGGTAGCCCTCGAGTAGCTTTGCGCGAAATTCAAAACAAACAAACCCGCTGTATAAAACTTACAAAACAATTTAAAAAAAGTTTTATTAAAATCTTTATTAAGATTAAATACCATTCACGGTACAAAACTCACTCAACAATAAAAAAATAATAATATTTATTAAAATCTTTATTAAGGTTAAATACCATCCGTCGTACGAAACTCACTCAACAACAGCAAAAAAGTAATAACTTAGATCAAACTCTTTACAAAGTTCAAAGGTTAAATACGGAACTTACTAACAGAATTTCTTGGTAAGATACCACACACACGTTGACCATCAATTTCTAGATAGTCATATTCGCACTTGTCAGTCGACTCAACATTGAAAGATTCAAACGTCATCCGAAGACTACATATGCGATTACTTATTCGAAGGATCGTGTAGCGACAGTCGAGCTTGTTTTGGTAATTATCTGGAAAATTTGGACTCGTTATATCAAATTCCACCGAGGCATACAAGCGATCACAGGAAACAATCGATGGTATAAAAGGAGGGCGTGGAGGACGCGGAGGGCGCGTAGTGGGAAATGCTGAAAAAGAAATCATGAATTGTATCTTGTGCTTAGAAAAACAAAATAAAACAGAAATAAGAAATAACAACAAAATCATTTCGTAAACAAAGTTTGAAGTACAAAACCTATAAACACTTCTACGTCCAGTAAGTATGAGAGGCGCTTATAACACTAAAATTCAGGGTTTGACCCTATGCTAAGAACAGCACAGATGACTTTTTTGCGCAGCTCTGTGATTAAAATAGTTATTACAACGTACACAAGCTTACTAAGGCAATACTTTTTGAGGTAGGACCCGGCATGGCCAAGCGAGTTAAGGCGTTCGACACGTAATCCGAGGGTCGCGGGTTCGAATCCCGTTCGCACCAAACATGCTCGCCCTTCCAGCCGTGAAGCGTTATAATGTGACGGTCAATCCCACTATTCGTTGGTAAAAGAGTAGCCCAAGAGTTGTCGGTGGGTGGTGATGACTAGCTGCTTTCCCTTTTGTCTTACACTGCTGAATTAGGGTCGGCTAGCTAGCGCAGATGGTCTTCATGTAGCTTTGCGCGAAATTAAGAAACAAGTTTTTAAAAATATATTAATATATTTAACAGTTATTAAAATTGCAGGGGTTTGTATAATGTAAAAATACCAAAGCAAGTACAATGGTACCTCGGTTCTCGAACTTAATCCGTTCCAGAAGGCTGTTCGAAAACCGAATCAATTTTTCCCATAAGAAATACTGTAAATTAAATTAATCCGTTACAGACCTCCAAAAATTACGCATTATGAAGAGTAGCCCAAGAGTTGTCGATTGGTGATGATGACTAGCTGCCTTCCCTCTAATCTTACACTGCTAAACTAGGGACGGCTAGCTCAGATAGCCCTCGAGTAGCTTTGCGCGAAATTCGAAACAAACTAAACCTTTTAGAGTAAATTCAAAAATTCAATTTGCCAATGAGACTAAGAACTTTAATGAATGTTTGAAATTTAAAAATTATCTTGAAAAAATTACGTTTGTTTGTTTTTTTGAATTTCGCGCAAAGCTACTCGAATCTATCTGCGCTAGCCATCCCTAATTTAGCAGTGTAATACTAGAAGGAAGGCAGCTAGTCATCATCACTCATCGACAACTCTTGGGCTACTCTTTTAACAATGAATAGTGGGAATGATCATCACATTATAACACCCCCATAGCTGAAAGGGCGAGCATGTTTGGTGCGACGGAGATTCGAACCCGCAACCCTCAGAATACTATTCGAACGCCTTAACACACCAGGCCATGCCGGGCCTAAATTACGTTGGATAATCACTCATATTTCATTCTTATTTCTACATTTTGTTCTTGAAATAAATATTTGTGCAACAATGAATACACTAGGAACATTATTTTAGAAGCACAAGAGGACGTTGATTTTGCAGTTTTTATTCACCTATTAGAATTTATTATTTTGTATTGTTACGTTATCGAATCCCATTTGTATTACACATTTGACACTGGAAAAGAACATTTTTCATGACGCCGAAAAAGTCACGATGACTCAAGAATGACTCATTTAGATGAGAGAGCAAAAGCATTTGTTTAATGCTTAGTTATGATTCGAACAAATGAATGAGGCAATAACCGAGAAAACGGTCATGTATTAATGTTTTTAAATGCAATAAGCTAAAACGTTAGGTTAAACATTATCAGTATTTGACGTTAAAGCCTAAATAAAGCTATTTACAAGAATGTTTGAGTATATATATATATATATATAAACAAGCAAGAAATGACAGAGGATCACCAATTGAAACAACTACTGATTATGGCGCCTCTAGTGATAAGAAAATGTACTACATTTTGTCTTAATCAACAACCACTGGTAATGGCACCACTAGTGACAAGATAAGACACTAAACCTTCAACTGATAAAAAAATACTGATTATAGCGCCTCGAGTGACAATATAAGGTACTAAATTTTGTTTTTATCAATAACCATTAATTATGGCGCCTCTAGTGACAAGATTGGATATTAAATTTTGCTTTGATCAAAACTTCCTTTAGTGACAAAATAAAGTACCTTTTTTTACTAATGTTTGACATTTTTACATGGAATTCGGGAAGTTTTTATGATACATAGGTTTAATGTGTTATATTTTTTCCTGCGGTTATAGTGTGTAGCTATAGTCAACTAGATACAATAATACTGTATATTTTCGAGGAAGAAACTCAAAGAGTAAAACAAGTTAATCTTTTCATATTGTAATTGCTACATTGTAATTATCATTATGATTATGTTAATAACATTTTTACAACTGTTTTCTTATGATTTAGAAAATACGTATTTTGACGTTGAGATAAGTAGTCAGTTTCTGGCCACTTTGAAAAGCTAATATTAGCTGGTTCGAGACTTTGAAGAAAAAGATTTTTCACCGAGTTATAAAAATATTTGTTCAAAGACTATACGTACGTCTGTCTCCAGAGCAAGGAACTTGGCGGAACGTGGCCCTAAATCCACGACCTTCGAAGTTGTCATCCGTGATAAACCTGACGACAGCTTGATCACGCCCTCTGGAAATTTTTAATGTTTCTGTAATAATAAACCATTAAATTGTTCATGAAAAGAAAAGAGGGAAATATTGAGCAAACTTAAATTGAAGAAAATATTATCAATTATATGTGTATATGTGAGTAGTTTCCAACAAACTAAAAATAACGTGAGAGTTATATATATATATTTATTTATATATGAACAGAAAATACACGTTCATACACACACACACATGCATATACATTAGCGATTTTCAACGTACACGAATAATTAGGTGAATGACACACAATAAAGAATATAACAAGTCATATGTGTTTTTATTAACCAAACTGAATACCTGGTCCTATTTCTTTGTGCTTGTTCTTTTTACTTTTGTATTAATGCGCTGAGTATCTACACACCTAGTGACTATAAGCATAAACAATAAACCTCCGAATACCAACAGATATTTTATCTGTTATGTTGTATTTATGTAATATTTTAAACAGTAATTTCTGTGTGTATTTACTCAAGAAATGTCCGCAAATTCTTTTTTTGTAACAAAGTGTTTGGAATCTACGTAGTGTGACACTTTAAACGCCAACACTAAGGTCTCAGAATGTAGCCACAAGTTAACATGTACAAATTCAGAGTGTAACACAAGCGTTGTCATACTTGTCTGTCCAATTAGCTGTCTCCCACAGTAACGATCTTCGTGGATTTGAAGATAGTCTTCTTCGCAGCGACCTCTGGAGGATTGTAGTTGAAAGTCTGAGAATTTAAGCACCGCATGGCAATACCCTGGTCGAAGTCTCAAACGATAAGTGCACAAAAGATTGCTGGGATAGTTTCTAGGGTACCCATAACTCTGTATAACTCCTTCAAGATCGTCATAAGTCTCGTCACACGATTCTCCTGAATCAAATAGAAGGTAATATTGTTAATAAAACATGATCAAGACATTTTATTAGAGTCAGATGTTTAGTAAGGGCGACATCTATAGAAAACTGGAGTAGGTTTAGCTTTTCCGTGCGGACAAAGAGAAATACTGAAATCTCTGACCACTCGAGGGTGACCTTTGAACACCCGTCGTGGAGAAACGAACAGCTTTTCCAAACAAAATATTCCTTACCAAGCATTGTCTTCATCAACTCAAAAATAGTATACCGTGTACGTGAAAGAATAGCCTTTCCAAATGAAAGACTTACGCGCCTATACTATTTAGTTAAATTTCTAGATTCTAAGGTGTCAAGGTTGCACATGCTTAGAAAAGGGTTTCATGATCACGACCAAAGGTTTGGTTGTTTGCTTTAGACGTTACGCATAAAGTTACAAAAACCTTTTGCGCATAGTTTGTTTGTTTTGAATTTTGCGCAAATCTACAAGAGAGCAATCTGCGCTAGCCGACCCTAATTTAGCAGTGAAAAATAGAGAGAAGTCGGCTGGTCATCACCACCCGCCGCCAACTCTTGGGCCACTCTTTTCTGCGCATAGATAGATGTTCCTAATTTTGAAGTGAGAGACTAGAGAAAATATAGCCAGTCAACGACACCCACCAACTACTGAATGACTGTCACTCTTATTGTACACCTACAGCTCCAAAGTAGAAGTCTGTGGGGAGAGAAATTATGCATCCTCTGATCCACAATCAAAGAACGCTAAGATTCAGGCCACGCCACAGTCAGGACACGATAGATTCGTCCATTTTACAAACACACGCTGAAAAAAAGGATATTTTGACAGAGGACTTGAGAAACTATTTGTATATAACAGAGAAATGCAGTATAAACATATATTGTTTATATATAATGTAAAAGAAACTTTCGAAATACTGTGTATAATAACTTGTGTTTATGAGCTACTTCAATTTGAAACATGATATAAATTTAAAAAAATAACGCATAGAAAAAGTTATTTTAAGAAGAAATACTAAACGTTTAAACTCTATAAAACTCCACTTGAAAAGCTGTTTCCATAACCACGAATTTGGGACGAGAAAGAATCTATCGTCTACTTTTAATCATCTGAAATACAAAATTTACTCTCTGACTTATCTCAAACGATAAGAAGGAAATAGCTGGAGAAATAAACGGCATAGCGTTTAATCCTACTATAGCTAAGTAAACAACCATAACTTTAACAATAGACTGAAAGGGCAAACATTCAGTAGCCCATTTCAGTAGAAAAATAGAAGAGAAAGCAAAGTGCTTGTCATCGTCTCTCTACTTTTGGTGTTTGAACAATTAAATGAAATACAGTTATAGGGTTGAATAACCCATTGTATTATCTACAACTAAATATAAAATAAAAAGTGTTTTGGGAAGTAAATAATTTGAATATATATAGAGCGAAAAGTTTGAGGAATGACGCATCTTAAGCCTAACGCTCATACACTTGAATATGTAAAAAAAAAAAGTATTTGAGAAACTAATTAATTGTTTATTTGTTTGTTTTAGAATTTCGCGCAAAGCTACTCGAGGGCTATCTGCGCTAGCCGTCCCTAATTTAGCAGTGTAAGACTAGAGGGAAGGCAGTTAGTCATCACCACCCACCGCCAACTCTTGGGCTACTCTTTTACCAACGAATAGTGGGATTGATCGTCACATAAGAATGCCTCCACGGCTGAAAGATCGAGAATGTTTGGTGCAACCGGGATTCGAACCCACTACCCTCAAGATTACGAGTCGAACGCCTTAATCCACTTGGCCATGCCGGGCCCAACTAATTAACATATAGACTAACCCTAACTTTACTCGAAAATGTAGAAGAAACTATCAAACAGTCAGAAGACCATAAAATATTATCGCTAACCCAAAATTACCTGAATATCCAATTAGAAAACAACTGTAAGTAAAACAAAAACAAACTGGCACTTAAGCCTAATTTACCTGAATTTCCTGATGGAAAGCGGTCAGTGGAGCAAGGAATCTGTCTTGCACGAATGTGGAATCCTTGCCGAGTGGTGGCCGAGTCTGAGTGAAACTCAATCACTTTCTTCGAGGTTTTGAAATCCAATATTCCTAGTGACAAAGAAAATGATATTGTATTTAAGATATAATGTGGTTGATTAGATATTTTAACAGAAGTATCTATGGGATATTTAAAAAGTGTAAATTAAATAAAGTAATATCTTTAGATGCTCTAAAGACTTTGTTTATTCACAGGTACGTCCCTCAATATCCTTTATAAGTGCATCTAAGCCTATTCTTGCTTAAAGTCCTAGAATAGACTTCAATGTAACGTGTATAAGATGGGTCGTAACTGAACTAATCGCCAGCAGATGCGTCATGAAACATGGAAGCTAACAATAAGACTGGATATCCAATCTGCCTCAAGCATCATCACTATCGCTAGTCCTTTTCAATATCTATAGAATGGATCTAGTCCGCTATAATAGTCCAATTAGATCTTGTGTTTTGCTATTTGCTGACATTTTGTGCAAGATAAAGGCTCTAGCAAAACTGAAATCGAAAGCAGGATACAATCAGTCTCAAGTGAGATGAGCAAATGATACAGGAATGGTCATCAGTCTTCCACCAGGACAGATCATCACCATTCTTTGTGTATACTGTTATCCTTCTCAAATAAGAATGGAGTACCAGGTATAACCATTGGTTGCCAATAAACCTTTTACAACTAATAACATCATGATGACCTGAGCTATCAAAGACATCACTACACTTAAAGTTACAACAATAAAGAGATCATGAGATCATTAGATGCTAATATTATACCGAAATCTTATCCACTCCATCTTGAATTATACATTACCTACGATCATTATGAATACTACATAGATAAATAAGATTATGAGCAAAATTTTCATTTGAGTCTTCTATTTTAAGGAGTGTCATTTCATTACTGATACACTGGCCTTTTTTAGTCAGGGCATTCCAGATGCACAATAACACTGGAAATACCAAACAAGCAAAGTTTTTCCTAAAATATACATCAGAAGACAGTCGTGGATGGGCAAGCGCCATAAAGTCACCACTTCATCTCAAATTCTCACATGTTGAACAAATGTCTGGCAAAACTTGGGTCTATTAAAGTCAACTTATACAAAAAAAGGTAGAAGATAAGCAAGGAGTGAAGCAAAATAAAGCCTATAAACACCTTGTTTTAAACTATGTTGGACGGTCACCTGTCATCATGGCCACAAATGATTCTTACACCACAGATGACGAGGAAACTGGTTCGGCATTCATTGTCTCACGGAACAATAACATTCTGATAAGACTAATGGAGCATTTAATTTTTCCACGAGCAAAAAAAGTATGGAGATGACAGTCATAAAGACAGCCTTTTTGTGGGCTGAAAGCAATGAACCATATATAAACGTAATATCTTTGGCTGCTTTCGGAGTGATTGTTCTCCAGGTGAAAGGTAGAAAACAGATTAACTTCATGGTAATACCATCACATCGTTTTAATTCCAAGTGGAATTAAAGTTAAACAAAGATTACGAAGAACTTGCAAAAGGAACCCGTTTGTTAAATACAGAACAAATATACTGCGTTAGTAAGACATGAAAGAATTCTTTACAGACATCCAGATGAAACGAGTCTTTAAGAAACCAAGTACCTTATGATTTAGCTTGGTAAAACAAGAGAAAAGTAATCACAGTATACAACAGACACTTCTCTTATATCATGAGTAAAGAAACATGTTTCTGTCTCCCGCGAAAATATCTGCTTCTACGTGAGGGTCACCATCTGTGAACACAATCGTTGGAATTGTCACCCAATACTCAATTCTGAAATGGAATATTTTGAGAAAAAAAAGACAAAAATTTCCTTCTGGGATGTCTTGTAAATATACATACTCAAATATTCGTTAATTTTGTGAATATACGATCTAGTAAATAAACAATTTGTTTTCCTCTCAACAAATAATCCTATAAGTAGACATACAGAAATAATTACGTTATTATTAGGAAGTCTTTAATTATGGTACTATTTGGCACTTTTGGATATGTTTACGTTTTTGTTAAACTTACATTTATGTAAACATAAGATCATTGTAAAAGGCTGTCCACAAAACGAGTTTAGAACAGTTTACTGTTTATGTAATTATCACCTTTCTGTTGCCATTACATTATTTCTCGTTCATGGGCTGGCTCCAGCGAGATTATACGTTTTATTATAGGTCCTGATTATCCCAGAAACATGTAAAGAAATAAAGGAACTTGGTTATTTACTCGATTCTCCAACAGGGAGCGCTCCACACAATGTTTCGCCATCCACACGCAGATAGTCGTACCGACAATCTTCGTTACCCTCAACATCAAAAATGAGAAACGTCAGTTCGAGCTGACATATATTATTCTGACGGTAGATGACGTAACGGCAGTCACGGTTGTTGGGATATTCGCGAGGATACTCTTCGCTCGTGATGTCAAATTCCAACTCTCTGAAATTTTCATGGCAGTCTCTAGACAACGGTGTTGTAAGGGTCGGGGCGGAGGTTTGAGAACATTCTTCCTGAGTTATTCTCATTCGAAATCCAGGACGGGAGCTGGCAGAGTCAGTCCGAAACTGGATCACTTTCTCAAACGACTGGAAATCGTAAGTTCCTAGAAAACGAAGTCAAAAGCAACAAGTAATAAAACTGAAAGTATCTGCTACATTCCTTTCTATTTGAATATTTATGCTTTCTGCTTTTCTATTATTATTTCCTAAGACTGGAAAGGTATTCCAGGACAACTCAGTTTCTATGGTGGGTATAAAAGTTAAGTAAAAACCTCTAAATCCTTAACCACTAAAGAATATGTTATGAACTACTTAATATCAGCTAACATAAATACACACATGCTGAATGAACAAAGGTTTTTCAGCCGTCATCATGGTTTTAATGGGTACAAGTCACGTTAACTGTTACTTTAATTACTTCTAATTACCTCTAGTGTGGTGTTTTCACAACAACACAACACAATTTTTTGCTATTGTATTGCGGTAAATCTAAGCAAACATTAACCATAAACTGTCTACAGTGCTGTACAAACGTGTTAAGACAAGATAATATGTTATCAATCTTTCATGCCATAACAGAATGTAAATTCAAACACTATGGTTATGCTTCACCGCCCCCTGTTGACAACTGAAAGAACCAGGGTGAGAATACTTATCATAATTCAGAATTCCCATATACTTGTATTGTTTGTTTGTTTTGAATTTCACACAGAGCTACTCGAGAGCTATCTGTGCTAGCTGTCCCTAATTTAGCAGTGTAAGACGAGAGGGAAGGCAGCTAGTCATCACCACCCACCGCCAACTCTTGGGCTACTCTTTTACCAATTATCGTAATTCAGAATTCCCATATACTTGTATTGTTTGTTTGTTTTGAATTTCACACAGGGCTACTCGAGAGCTATCTGTGCTAGCTGTCCCTAATTTAGCAGTGTAAGACGAGAGGGAAGGCAGCTAGTCATCACCACCCACCGCCAACTCTTGGGCTACTCTTTTAGCAACGAATAGTGGGATTGACCGTCACATTATAACGCTTCACGGGTGGAAGGGCGAGCATGTTTGGTGCGACCGGGATTTGAACCCGCGACCCTCGGATTACGAGTCGAACGTCTTAACACACTTGTACCAAGGACGTGTCATAAGGACTCTACCTGAATGAACATACTGATCAAACTTAGTGTCTGAAATAGCTGTCATCATGCGGTATCATAACTATATAGAAATAAGCTAGAATATGGTACCGGTATATGCCAGAAAAAATCAGTTAAATAGCAATCCACAAATAAACCTTAAACGTATAAAAAAATAACACTATATATTAAGATTTTTGTGTCATGCATTGGTCCAAAAAACGTAATTGTTTCTTTGTTGTTTTTTTTAATTTCGCGCAAAACTACACGTGGTTTCACCTGTGATTTATCTTCCATTGTGCTTTGAAAGTAGCCTGAAATTTAATTTTTGTCTTTGTTCTGACACTTTTGCACAGCACTACAAATAATTTCGAGTATATAGTTTTTGTTATCACACAAAAAGATATATTAATTGAATAACAGGAGTTGTTAAAGCTGAATTAGGCCAGAGCTAGTTTAATTCAAATGCTGAGCTACTTGTGGACATCACTGGCCAGTCCTTTTGTCATCAGGTGCACATGATGAAAATCAAACAAAAATTACGCTCTGACAATAATGTGATGCCGGTAACAGTGTTTAGCAGGTCAGTTGTTTATGATGACAAAATAATATTATCAGTGTTACACGTGTACTGTAGCAGCAGAGGGAGACAAACCATGTTTCTAATGATCAGATATTCTTCATAATGTCAAAAGAGAATCGTAACTAGTCGCGGAATTTGAAATTCCTTCAGGCGGAATTAGAATAAATCTATGACACCTTGGGCGTGGTCAAATACACCAATCGAAAGAAATTAATCTTCTAACTCCAAAACTGTAATTGTGTTATAAATTAGACAATAGATAACGGAGCTATGAGTTAAACGTTTGTACTTGGGAAAACAACAACAACAAACAAACTGAGAGCCGTTATGCCGCGGCTTAAAAGTATTACAAGCAATGCTCTGAACGGGTAACAAAGTTTGTTTGTTTGTTTTTGGAATTTCTCACAAAGCTACTCGAGGGCTATCTGTGCTAGCCGTCCCTAATTTAGTAGTGTAAGACTAGAGGGAAGGCAGCTAGTCATCACCACCCACCGCCAACTCTTGGGCTACTCTTTTACCAACGACTAGTGGGATTGACCGTCACATTATAACGCCCCCACGGCTGGGAGGGCGAGCATGTTTAGCGCGACGCGGGCGCGAACCCGCGACCCTCGGATTACGAGTCGCACGCCTTACGCGCTCGGCCATGCCAGGCCGAACGGGTAACAAATTCTTTGTTTTAATATTCGCCATCTAGAGGAAAGTTTATCTTTAGTGACAGAAACGTTGAAACTACACTGAATCCCCGAAATTATTTTTAGGTTTTTAAGCAGGAAGTAAAATACACTTATGATAAAAATCGTGATAAATTTCATGAATTGGTTTATTATAATAACACATATGGTGACTCAAATACAATAACAATCTATTAATTTACAGGAGTGTCTGTGCGTGGGTTATTTTTTTAGGTCCAAGCCGCACAATGGACTACTTGAGCTCTGTTCACTGCACTGCTAGGGATCGAACTCCGGATTTAGCGTTTTAATTTTGTAAACTTGTTATTGACCCACCGGAAGACCAAATTACAACAACTATTAAACGCATGTTACTTTTTATTGGATAACATTTTATATCGTAGGGTTTCTTTACAACACTTACTAGAAGTTCCAGCTGGTAAGGTTCCACAAAGTTTTTGCCCATCTACATCTAGGTAGTCGTATTCACAGTCGGTGCTGGATTCAACATCGAAGTCCAGAAACTGTAGCCTCAAAGAGCACACGTTGCTGTCGTAACGACGGATAACGTAGCTGCAGTCCAGATTGTTGTCATAGTTTTGGGGGTAGTTTACACTGCTCAGATAGAATTCTTTTCGGGTGTACACGTCGCTACAGAAACTGTTGTCGGGTAGAAATGGTGTCCTGGTTGTAAAAGTCTCACACTCTCTTTGTAGCACGTGGATTTTGTAGCCCTTGTCATTGCGACGATCATTAGAGTGAAATGACAACACCTTCGCTGCTTCGAAAAATTCAATAGTCTCTGGAAACACAAACATACTTTGATTAAAGATAGATACAAAAAATTACCACCGAAAGACGCAAAGCTATCGTATAACTCAATTACTTTCAACAACAAGGTTATCATATTTTTGTTAATATTACTTTTAATGTATGTTTGTGTGTGTTTTTTCTTATAGCAAAGCCACATCGGGCTATCTACTCAGCCCACCGAGGGGAATCGAACCTATGATTTTAGCGTTGTAAATCCGGAGACATACCGCTGTACTAGCGAGGGGCATTACTTTTAATTACTCCACAGGGGCACAATGGTATGTCTTCGGATTTATCCTACTAGAAACCGGGTTTTGATACCCGTGGTGGGCATAGCACAGATAGCCCTTTATGTAACTTTGCGCTTAACAACAAGAACTAAAAAAACTACTTTTTTATCTTTCCCCTGATAGAACTTCGTTAACTTTATGGACTTACAACTCTAAAATTCGGGGCTTGATTTCCCTCGGTGAACACAGCAAAGAAATACAAACGTGGTTTTGCTCTATAACAAACAGACTAAAACTTTAAAATGCTCCAACTTACGTCTGGTGTTTTCTCTCAGCTTGCCACACAGTCTATCTCCGTTCACTTCCAGATAATCATCAGAACAGTCAGGACTTTGCTGAATGTTAAAGTCTACGAACGTCAGTTCCAGTCTACAGACGAGGCCGTTATATTTCACTACGGTGTAGCGACAGTTCAAGTTGTCATTGTAGTTGTTTGGGTAGTTCACGCTAGTTATTTCAAATTCCAGGGCTGTAAACCTTTCGTTACAAAATGTTGGACCCACAAAGGGAGGAGACGTTGCTGTGGGAATGCACTCCTTCTGAGTTACCCGGATATGAAAGCCACGACTTCTAACTAAAGCGTCACTATAAAAATGAATTAAGGTGCGCCGACCTCGAAACTCGAAAGTTCCTGATAAAAAACAAAATAAAAAAATTACAAATTCAAAATATTAGAATATTCTGGATACCAACCCGTTTTGTTTTGTTTTTACTTCCGTAGATAATTACTAAATATATATATATATAACTTCTTAATGTCGTTTCATCTGTACCGATTTCAAAATGGAGATACACAGACTTTGGGAACTCAAACATCCAGGTACGTAGAACAACATATATGATGGGTTTGACAAATTAATTAGCATCTACATTATGTACCATGACTTACTGTTGTTTCTTGGTACAAGTGAATTGTATTTCACCATTAAAAACGTTTTAAAAATTATAGTACACTTATATTTCACTAGGTTTCCATGAATATATTATTTATTTCTGAATATAAAACGCACCATGCTTGCGATATAGGTCGATTTGGTATTTTTGTAATAGAAAAGATAAAAAAAGTTCTATTAGACGTGTTTGAGATTCTTCAAATATGACGAACGGTTCTATCGATTATTTAAGCACGTGTCCAGTTACATTTTACACCATAGAAACCGGAATACGAAGCTAAGTTCTTACAGGTTTGTTGTGAGCTTGTGATTGGTTGAAGCATGCTAATGACTTGTAGTAACAGTTTAAGTTAATGGTGAAAAGATACGACGATTTTTTTACACGCCACTTGAGTGAAACTAAAAGAGAACTTGGATATTATTTTATATATGTTTCAGAGGTTATTAAAGTACATTTTTCTGAAAATCGTTTTTTTAATGTATCTCTTGAAGAATCCGTTGTTTTTTATCTGAAAATGATTTGTTTTACAACTTCTATGTCGGATGATAAACCAGTTAGATTCTATCTAATCAATTTCTAGAAGAAATGTGTAAGAAACCGAAGATTATGAAATGCTTTAGACGTCATTCATATGCATGTGGGACATGTACTAAACTGTAGCTCACCATTATCATTCATGTTGGACATGTACTAAACTGTAGCTCACCATTATCATTCATGTGGGACATGTACTAAACTGTAGCTCACCATTATCATTCATGTGGGACAAGTACTAAACTGTAGCTCACCATTATCATTCATGTGGGACATGTACTAAACTGTAGCTCACTATTATCATTCATGTGGCATATGTACTAAACTGTAGCTCACCATTATCATTCATGTGGGACATGTACTAAACTGTAACTCACCATTATCATTCATGTGGGACATGTACTAAACTGTAGCTCACAATTATTATTCATGTGGGACATGTACTAAACTGTAGCTCACCATTATCATTCATGTGGGACATGTACTAAACTGTAGCTCACCATTATTATTCATGTGGGACATGTACTAAACTGTAGCTTACCATTATCATTCATGTGGGACATGTACTAAACTGTAGCTCACCATTATCATTCATGTGGCATATGTACTAAACTGTAGCTCACCATTATTATTCATGTGGCATATGTATGAAACCGTACCTCATTATTATTATTCATGTGACATATGTATGAAACTGTAGCTCACCATTATTATTCATGTGGCATATGTATGAAACCGTACCTCATTATTATTATTCATGTGACATATGTATGAAACTGTAGCTCACCATTATTATTCATGTGGCATATGTATGAGACCGTACCTCATTATTATTATTCATGTGACATATGTATGAAACTGTAGCTTACCATTATTATTCATGTAACATGTGTATGAAACTATAGGTTATCAAAGACCCCAGCTATCACTGCTAGACACGTTGTACAGTCATGTGAAAAAGTTAGGATACCCTGTGAAAGCCTGTGTATTTTTGTAACATTTTTGGATATATAGATATTTAATCTCAATTTTAACAATAGTGAGAGATTATAGGAATATAACTAAACAATTAAAACTGAAGAAAAGACTTTTCAAGATCTTCGGTAAATGTAATTCTACAAAAATGCATATTCTAACTGAGGAAAAAGTTAGGACACCCTACCCCCTAATAGCCAGTGTTACCCCCCTTTGGCTGAAATAACTGCAGTGACACGCTCCTTGTAGCCATCTACCAGTCTCTGATATCGGTCTGAAGAAAGTTTGCCCCATTCCTCAATACAAAATTCTTTCAGTTGTGAGATGTTTGAGGGGTTTCCTGCATGTACAGCCAGTTTCAAGTCACCCCACAGCATCTCAATGGGATTAAGATCTGGGCTTTGACTCGGCCATTCCAGGACTCTCCATTTCTTAGTTTTCAGCCAGTCCTTGGTGGACTTACTGGTATGTTTTGGGTCATTGTCGTGTTGCAGGGTCCAGTTCCGCTTCAGCTTTAATTTTCTTACAGATGGTCTCACATGATCTTCAAGCACCCTCTGATACACAGTAGAATTCATGGTGGATTCTATGATTGTGAGCTGTTTAGGTCCTTATGCAGCAAAGTAGCCCCAAACCATGACACTTCCACCTCCATGCTTCACAGTTGGTATGATGTTCTTTTCCTGGAATGCTGTATTTGGTTTACGCCAAACATGTCCTCTGTTCTGGTGTCCAAATAATTCAGATTTGGACCCATTTGTCCAAAGAACATTATTCCAGAAGTTCTGGTCTTTGTCTACATTCTCTCCGGCAAATTTCAGTCCGGCCTTGATGTTTCTCTTGGAGAGCAAAGGTTTCCTCCTTGTACACCTCCCATGCAAGTTAAACTTGTGCAGTCTCTTTCTGATTGTAGAGACATGCACATTCACATCAACAGTACCCAGAGCCTGTTGCAGGTCCCATGATGACATGTTAGGGTGTTTGGAGACCTCTTTTAGCATCTTGCGGTCTGCTCTCGGGGTGAACTTGCTCGGACGAACAGACCTGAGCATGTTGGCAGTTGTTTTAAAAGCCCTCCACTTGTTGACTGTTTTCCGGACAGTGGAATGGCTGATTTCAAAATCTTTTGGGATCTTTTTAAATCCCTTACCAGACTCATAAGCTGCTACAGTTTTCTTTCTGAAGGCCTCAGACAGCTCTTTTGCTCTCACCATGGTGCTCACTCTCACTTCAGCAGTCAGGAGCACACCAAACTAAATATCTGAGGTTTAAATAGGGCAAGCCTCATTCAAAATGTACGATCTTCTAATCATGTGCACCTGGTGTGATACATCAGTGTATGAGTTGAGCCATTTTAAGTGGGAATAAATGTGGGGGTGTCCTTACTTTTTCCTCAGTTAGAATATACATTTTTGTAGAATTACATTTACAGAAGATCTTGAAAAGTCTTTTCTTCAGTTTAATTGTTTAGTTATGTTCCTATAATCTCTCAGTATTGTTAAAATTGAGATTAAATATCTATATATCCGAAAATGTTACAAAAATACACAGGCTTTCATAGGGTGTCTTAACTTTTTCACATGACTGCATGTAACATGTGAAACACAAGGTTATGAAATACTCTTGCAACCACTGTTACAAACGCACCATAGTATGTAATTGGTTAAATATTGTTGAGTGAAAAACTGTAGGATGAGTTAATATGTGATGTAAATTAGATGAGTTGAAGAATAGTGTTTATAACAGTGTTATAGGTATCAACTACTGATGTGAAGATGTTATGTTGTGACGGCTCTTACTGGAAAGAAAGAGATCGTTATTAGGGTTGCACATCATTACACGTAACACATTCATTTGACGAGAATCGAAGTTTAATAATAAACATCAGTAACAAATATCACAACGAGAACAAACACTTGACACGTGTGTGTTCAGTAACAAATATCACCGCACAACAAAGTTTTTGTTTCTTGAACACTGTTGAGTGTTCATTATAGATTCTTTGCTGCTGATCACAAAAATCACATCCAAATTTGCCCATCACGTACCATTTCACTGAAATCTTCAGTTTTGTCATTTTTTTCTTATATTTGTGTCCACAAATTTTCGTTTCTGTGAGAGACCTATGAACAACGTTTTGTACAGTCTGGGCATGTCCAGGCATGAAATCAGGCCAGGTTGGAAGCTGTTCTGTGGAAGTATGCAGCCCGGGCATGCCTGAGCAGGCCGAAGCCAGCTTAACACTGTATCAGCAGGCTACAAAAGTGGCTTGCATACACAGATGCTGCTCATTGGATTAATATAGACCTTATGGCGTGTATGTATTGTTTCAGAATATAGCATTGTCTCAGTAGCACTGTAACAAGTATGTTAGATGTTATAGACGTTTTACAGGACTATTGGTGTCGGTCAATATGTCTCGTCAATGTCGTAACAGCCGCGATACATTCTGCTATATTTGTGGCGAGTATACGCTTGTTCATCAGAGACGCTCAATGACTGCTCTTGTGAAGAAAGCATATCATCTGTACTTGGGCTGTAAAATTGGTGATCAAGATCAGGAATGGATGCCTCACATTTGTTGTGCGACATGTGCTGTCTGTCTGAGAGCTTGGCTCAGAGGCACTCGAGAGACAATGCCGTTTGCTGTCCTGATAAAATGGCGAAAACAGAAAGTCCGTTTGACTAATGTGTCTGGTTTCTCTGCCACAAACAAGAAGTCAATTGAATACCCTAATCTGCCTTCAGCAATGAGACCCGTGCCACATGACGATAGTCTTCCAATTCCGAAACCACCAGAGGAATGGACCTCAGACGAACCACATGAAGAAACTGCAATGTCGGGAACTGGCAGTGACATTGATCCGGGTTTTGAAACGTGCTCCTTAGGTGATCCACATCTCATAACACAGCCGGAATTAAACGATCTGGTCAGAGATTTGGGTCTGTCAAAAGCAAAAGCCGAATTGCTGGGTTCGAGACTACAGGGATGGTGTTTGCTGTCACCAGGTATAAAAATTTCTGTTTTTAGAAGCCGCCAGAATGATATAACCAAATTCTTTGCACAAGTTGACATCGAAGGATTGTTCTCTGCTTCGGGTTGTGACCATGACCCGCAAGAGTGGCGTCTCTTTATTGATTCATCAATGTTAAGCCTCAAAGCTGTTATGTTACATAATGACAAAGTTCACCCTTCAATACCTGTTGGCTATGCAGTACACATGAAAGAAACCTACGAGAACATGGAAATGTTGCTGAAGCACATCAAGTACAGCAAGTACAACTGGAATATCTGTGGAAATCTGAAAGTCATTGCTCTGTTACTGGGACAGTCGTGCCAAAGAGTCACATTGTTCTAGACAGAGCTGGCCACTCCGTAAAAAGTTAGTTCCAGGACAGAAAAATGTGGCGCATGAACCGCTTGTCGACCCGGCAAAGAATTTTTTGCCTCCTCTTCACATAAAATTGGGACTTATGAAGAATTTCGTGAAAGCAATGAACAAAGAAGGCAAAGGTTTTCATTATTTAAGACAGATGTTCCCAAGGATAACTGAGGCCAAGATTAAAGAGGGCATTTTTGTTGGCCCTCAAATCAGATATGTTATGAGTGACAAGCGGTTCGAAGATCTGTTAGTTGGGCCGGAAAAGATTGACTGGAAAACCTTCAAAGATGTTGCTTACAATTTTTTTTGGCAATTACAAAGCCCCACATTACATTCGGCTGGTAGACAAACTTCTCAAAGCATACAAAACAATGAAGTGCAACATGTCACTAAAGATTCATTTCCTCCACTCACACTTAGACTTCTTCCCCGCAAATCTCGGTGCTGTCAGTAACGAACACGGTGAAGGTTTCACCAGGACATTGCTACAATGGAAAAAACGATATCAGGGCAACTGGAATCCGTCAATGTTTGCTGACTACTGTTGGACACTGCAACGTGATGCACCGGACATTGAATACAAACGAAAATCAGGAGCAAAACACTTTTAATTATGTTGAACTTAATAGTGTATTAGAAACATAAACGCAATTAAATACGTTATTGCCGGTAAACAGTTAACTGTCTATTTCTCATAGTTCCTACGTGATGAAGCAAAACCAAAACTATATTTGTACATACCCACCAGGTACCTGTTACAATCAGCAAAAACTTTTCAGGAAGCAAAACGTTTCAAAAAATTGTTGTGCAGTGTATTTCGTACGCGAGTGTTCAGTAACAAATATTTGGTACGCGAGTGTTCAGTAATAAACACTTGACACGTGTGTGTTCAGTAAGAAACATTTGACACGTGTGTGTTCAGTAAGAAACATTTAATTTTTGAACGTTTCAGAAAATATTGTTGTTTTTTTGTAATTGAGCACAAAGCTGCACAATGGCCTATCTGTGATCTGCTCACTACAGGTATCGAAACCCGGTTCTTAACGTTGTAAGTCTGCAGACATGACGCTGTGCCACTGGAGGCGTTTCAGAATATAAATATTCCATCTTTAGCAAGCTATATTGAACAGGGTGAATTTATAGGTACAAACAATTATAAATCTAAACATTCTATAAAATTGCTTATAGTTTTTTTGGAATGACGAGAAACCCATTTGAAGTGAAAATAATCTCAGGACGGCTGGTATGGGTATCAACACTGATAAAGCAGAGAACAACGTTTCTTAGGTCATCTTCAGGTTGAGAAAAAAGTTAACCCAACGAGGTCGAAACATTGTTTTCTGCTTTATCAGTAAAAAGTGTCAATACTTGTACCAGCCGTCCTGAGATATATCATTATAGTTTTGCTAATGTAAGCGGCATTGCAGCAGCCGCATGTGTATTTATACACGATCTAGAATCGTATACAGATACACACGTGGTAGCATTCACATTCACAAAATTTTACGCCAATTACACATGTGTAATTACAATTACAAACATGTGGGACTATCAAATAGAGCTGATAAACAATACCATACCCACAATCCATAAATACCAAACAAAGATCAAACTAACCTCATCCTTATGCTCTGAACTTTTAATTACAGAAAGTGTATCTATTACAAATGTACTCCCAACTTTAAATAATAACACAACTTCACTACAATCGAATCTGTTCTTAACACTTGTATAATATTGATTCATTATCCACTTCTTTGTTTATTTGCCTGTGTTTTGGTTTACTTTATTATATTATTCTGTAGTCTAATTACTTTTTAATAAAGTTATTAACTTTCTAAGTTTCTGTACTTAATAATTCACCATGTTCAATACAGCTTGCCGAAGACGTAGTATAATATATATATTCCGAAACGTACAAGAACTAAATGTTTGTAACCGTAGACACACGTGTCAAACGTTCATTGGTGCTTCCGTCGTTCATTTCGTGCATTACGGTGAAAAGTGAACACGATAATACACATTGACCACGTGAGGAAGTACATGTCTGTGGTGAAAACGATGTCGTTGTTGTTTGGAATTTCACACAAAGCTACTCGAGGGCTATCTGTGCTAGCCGTCCCTAATTTAGCAGTGTAAGACTAGAGGGAAGGCAGCTAGTCATCACCACCCACCGCCAACTCTTGGGCTACTCTTTTACCAACGAATAGTGGGATTGACCGTCACATTATACGCCCCCACGGCTGGGAGGGCGAGCATGTTTAGCGCGACGCGGGCGCGTAACCCGCGACCCTCGGATTACGAGTCGCACGACTTACCCGCTTGGCCATGCCAGGCCGAAAACGATGTCATAAAGTGTTTTGGTATAACATTCATATGTCAGTATACGTAATCCGGTATTAATGGAAAGCGAAAATGCACATTTTGCATATGCCTTTGTTCACATATATTTCGGTTAAACTGCGAGCTACTTAGATAAATTTAATATGATAGTTTAACAGGAAATGCAGGTACTTACGAACAGTTCCACGCCTGACATCTCCACAGATTAACTCGTTATTAACTTGAAGTGAATCGTGAAGACAGTCTGGTCCGTCCTGAAGAGAGAAATCTAAAAACGTAAGTTCCAAAGAACAAACGTCATCACTGTACTTTTTAATATTGTAGTGACAGCTCAGCAGGTTTTCGTAGTCTCCAGGATAGTTCACTGAAGTCAGCTCGAACACTCGGTCACTGAAATCCTGATCACAGGTTCGTCTTCTGGGAAGCAACGGCCTTTCTGTTCCAGTTTCACACTCTCTTTCATGAGCTTGAATGAAAAATCCTGGCCTGGGATTAGCTCCATCGGAATGAAAGTGAACAATTTTTTCTTCTGTTTTAAAGTCGATATTACCTGCGTAACGATAAAGATAGGTATTTAGTCACACGAAGAAAACAAACAAACCAGTGGCAGAGCGCTATGCCTGTGGATTATAATATTAGAAACCGGATTTCGAAACACGTGATGGGTGGAGTACTGAAAGCCCTTTGCGTATCTTTGTGCCTAACTAGAAACCAACAAATAAATTAATTTACGGGTAGTTTTATATCTCAGTTGTTATGGCGCCAGTTAATTAAGTGTTGGAAAAATCAGATGATCCGTTTGATGAATTAAATTAGGCCTAGCCGTGTACCTTAAAATGAATAACAGTTAATCCAATCCGAACCTTTGAGGCAGAGGGCACAATCAACCAAACAAACATATTAATTTACGGGTAGTTACTATATCTTAGTAGTCATGGCGACATCTTAATTAATTATTAGAAAATTCGGATTATCTGTTTGATGAATTAAATTAGGCCTAACTGTGTACCTTAAAATGAATAACAGTTAATCCAATCCAAATCTTTGAGGCAGAGGGCAGTGTCAAACAAACAAACAAACATATTAATTTACGGGTAGTTACTATATCTTAGTAGTCATGGCGACATCTTAATTAAGTATTAGAAAATTCGGATTATCTGTTTGATGAATTAAATTAGGCCTAACTGTGTACCTTAAAATGAATAACAGTTAATCCAATCCAAATCTTTGAGGCAGAGGGCACTGTCAACCAAACAAACAAACATATTAATTTACGGGTAGTTACTATATCTTAGTAGTCATGTCGAGAGCATTATTAGAAAAATCAGATGATCTGTTTGATGAATTAAATTAGGCCTAACTGTGTACCTTGAAATGAATAAAAGTCAATCCAATCCAAACCTTTGAGGCGGAGGGCACTATCGACTGGTTCTTTTTTTCTCCAAAATTATTGAGGGATATATTTGAGGCTCGGGGGGGGTATAGCAACTGAGCTTTTACCTTTATGCGTGAATAGTGCGAGTGTTCGAATTACCAAATGCCTATTTTAATGCGCGTATGTGTGTGTGTGTGTATACACCCTAAAGAAATATAAAATTGAAGATTCGAGATGTTGAGAATTACATAGTTTTTCATGAATGCTGATTTTGAAATTAAAATTTTGTAAGACCTGAAAACCACGAATGCATTTTTAAAAGGTAATACGGTTATAAGCGATAGGTAACATATCACCTATTTTTAACGTTTTACTTATTAGAAGTAAAAGATTGTTCATGTGACAATCGTTATAATACAATTTCTTGATATTGCTCAATGGTATTGCTAAAGTTAAAATCCAAGTTTCGATACTTACGGTGGGAACAGGAAAAAAAAGACCCATTGTGCAACATTGTATACAACAACAAATATCAGCGTGACCGTGACAACCAGGTACTTGCCCATCAGTTTCTCGGTAAGAGTTTGCATCTTACGATTACCTTCATGTAATTGCAAATCAGATCCGCTGAAAAAGAGTCTTATCTTACGACCGCGTTCACATTCCTTCGAACCAAATGTACCTCTAAGAACCCATATCTTGCAAGTAAACATCCATATCCTGCTAGCTTGCTCGCTTACTAATTAACCTAATTTTCTAGTAAGAATTCACATCCTACTAACATGCTCACTTACTAATGAACCAGAATTTCTAGTAAAGATCCACATCTTGCTAGCAAGCTCACTTACTAACGAAGTTATTAGTAAAGATCCACATCTTGCTGGTAAGCTCACTTACTAACGAAGTTATTAGTAAAGATCCACATCTTGCTGGTAAGCTCACTTACTAACGAAGTTGTTAGTAAAGATCCACATCTTGCTGGTAAGCTCACTTACTAACGAAGTTATTAGTAAAGATCCACATCTTGCTAGCAAGCTCACTTACTAACGAAGTTATTAGTAAAGATCCACATCTTGCTAACAAGCTCACTTACTAACGAAGTTATTAGTAAAAATCCACATCTTGCTAGTAAGCTCACTTACTAACGAAGTTATTAGTAAAGATCCACATCTTGCTAACAAGCTCACTTACTAACGAAGTTATTAGTAAAAATCCACATCTTGCTAGTAAGCTCACTTACTAACGAAGTTATTAGTAAAGATCCACATCTTGCTAACAAGCTCACTTACTAACGAAGTTATTAGTAAAAATCCACATCTTGCTAGTAAGCTCACTTACTAACGAAGTTATTAGTAAAGATCCACATCTTGCTAGCATGCTCACTTACTAACGAAGTTATTAGTAAAGATCCACATCTTGCTAACAAGCTCACTTACTAACGAAGTTATTAGTAAAAATCCACATCTTGCTAGTAAGCTCACTTACTAACGAAGTTATTAGTAAAGATCCACA
The DNA here is from genome assembly GCF_004210375.1 of Tachypleus tridentatus. NCBI lineage: Eukaryota > Metazoa > Arthropoda > Merostomata > Xiphosura > Limulidae > Tachypleus > Tachypleus tridentatus. The sequence continues at coordinate 20,395,676 of NC_134834.1, forward strand.
TCTTGCTAGCAAGCTCACTTACTAACGAAGTTATTAGTAAAGATCCACATCTTGCTGGTAAGCTCACTTACTAACGAAGTTATTAGTAAAGATCCACATCTTGCTGGTAAGCTCACTTACTAACGAAGTTATTAGTAAAGATCCACATCTTGCTAGCAAGCTCACTTACTAACGAAGTTATTAGTAAAGATCCACATCTTGCTGGTAAGCTCACTTACTAACGAAGTTATTAGTAAAGATCCACATCTTGCTAGTAAGCTCACTTACTAACGAAGTTATTAGTAAAGATCCACATCTTGCTAGTAAGCTCACTTACTAACGAAGTTATTAGTAAAGATCCACATCCTACTAGCATGCTCATTTACTAATGAACCAGAATTTCTAGTACAGATCCACGTCTTCATTGACTTACGGATCAAATCAGCTGGTAAGGATCCACAGAGTTTCTCTCCATCTATCTCCAAGTAATCATATTCACAGTTCCTGCTGGATTCCACTTCGAACGATACAAAAATCAGCTCTAGCCTACAGACGTTGCCCTGGCGTCTGATAACATATTGGCAGTCGAGATTATTTTCATAGTTATCTGGATAGTTCTTGCTCTGAATGATGAAGTCATATTCAGCAAACACATAAACACATGGTCCAGTAGGTTTTACTGGAAAAGAGAAGAAAAAAAGAGCTTTTATTTAAAGCTGTTATCGATGTAACGAAAACCATGTTAATACCAGATGTATCGCGACAGAAGTAAACAGTACTTATTGCACCATTCCTCGACCCAGCATGGCCAGGTGGGTTAAGGCGTTCGACTCGCAATCTGAGGGTCACGGGTTCGAATCCTGGTCGCACCAAACATACTCGCCCTTTCAGCCGTGGGGGCGTTCTAATGTAATGGTTAATCCTACTATTCGTTGGTAAAAGAGTAGCCCAAGAGTTGGCGGTGGGTGGTGATGACTAGCTTCCTTCCCTCTAGTCTAACACTGCTAAATTAGGGACGGCTAACGCAGATAACCTTAGTGTAGCTTTGCGCGAAATTAAAAAAAACAAACAATTACCATTCTTCAAGTCTACTCAATTTCAAACAACATCATAAAGACAAAAATATTTTTAGCTTGTTTTGAATTTTGCACAGAGCCACACGAGGGCTATCTGCTCTAATTATCCCTAATTTAGCACTGAAAGACTAGAGGGAAGGCAGCTAGTCATCATCACCAACCGCCAATTCTTGGGCTACTCTTTTGCTAACAAATACTAGGATTGATAACGGATGAAAGGACGAGAAAGTTTGGTAGGACGGAGATTCGAATCCATGAATCTCAGGCTGCAAGTCAAGCGTCACCTGCCATAGACAAATATTATGAGGACCTTAACTCATTCAGGACGTAAAAATGCATCTTGCTTTCACAATGTTCTGTAAGATAAATTCTCTTATGGAAAAATTTCGGACTGAGCATTACAAGTTGAAACAGGTTGTCTTTATTTAAAAATTATTCCTTTTGAAACATTACAAGTTTATAAAAAAGGAGGGGCTTTGAAAGTTATCTCAAACTATCACTTGCAGCTACAAATTATTTAAATCTAACACTGATGAAGCATTGGTTTTGGTTTGAATTTCGCGCAAAGCTACTCGAAAGCTATCTGCGCTAGCCGTCCCTAACTTAGCAGTATAAGACTAGAAGGAAGGCAGCTAGTCATCACCACCCATCGACAACTCTTGGGCTACTCTTTTAACAACGAATAATGGGATTGACCATTACATTATAAGACTCCACGTATGAAAGGGCGAGGATGTTTAGCGCGACTGGGATGCAAACCCGCGACCCTCGGATTACGAGTCGAGTGCCTGAACCATCTGGCCATGCCGGGCCGAACGATTGAGAAACGCTGTTGTAACAGTCATGTGCCGGGCCGCGATGAAGCATTGTTGGTTGAAAACAGAGATAACAAATTTAAGTATCAGTCTGACTTCGAAGTAGTCACGTGAAAGTTTGTACACACGCATCCTTTAGGTCAGAAATTTCAATAACCATTAATGTTAAACAAAGTCCTATCCGTTAAAACAAAGAAAAGACACTTTTCATACTACTACAAATGCTTACTAATATATTTTATAAATGTATTATAAACATTCACCACATGAATAAATGCATATTTATATATTTTTAAGACCAGGTTGTCAGGACGCTCGACTTGCAATTTGCGAACCACAGGTTCGAATCCCTGTCACACCAAACACGCTCGCCCTTTCATCTGTGGGGGTCAATCCCATAATTTGTTGGTAACAGAGTAGCCCAAGAGTTGGCGGTAATTGGTGCTGACTAGCTGCCTTCCCTTTTGTCTTACACTGCTGAATTAGGGTCGGCTCGCTGGCGCAGATAGTCTTCATGTAGCTTTGCGCGAAATTAAGAAACAAGTTTTTAAAAATATATTAATATATTTAACAGTTATTAAAATTGCAGGGGTTTGTATAATGTAAAAATACCAAAGCAAGTACAATGGTACCTCGGTTCTCGAACTTAATCCGTTCCAGAAGGCTGTTCGAAAACCGAATCAATTTTTCCCATAAGAAATACTGTAAATTAAATTAATCCGTTACAGACCTCCAAACATTACGCATTATGAAGCATTTTAAGTAAAAATATTGCATATTTATACTTGTATAATAATACTTACATGCATAAAGTAAATCACAAAAACTATAAACACAATAAAAACAATAAATGAAAATTTAACTGCACTTTACCTGTGCTGAGGAGAGCTGATGGCGTAAGTGAAAGGTGGTGAGGAACATGGAGAGTAGGAGGGTTATTATTGTTTGTAACGGGAGACACCTACCGTAAAAACGTCAGGTAACTCTCCTTCTGGGGTTCTTTCTCTTTTCTATCTCTTTGCACTGCTACAACCTGCTTGAGACTCACTGGACCTATTTCTCACTAAAAACTTGTCTAATGAGGTTTGTTTCTGCCTGCATTTTAAAATGTTTTTGAAGTTAGACATGACATTGTCATTGAAAAGGTTTGTGCTGCGGTTTGCTACAGCTTTGTTAGGGTGAAATTTTTCCACAAAACTTTGTAACTCTCCCCATTTTCCACACATTTCTTTGATTAGTAAACTAGGAACATCCTCCCTCCTCATCTGAAGACACTTTCTCAGTTGCCTTCTGTTGCTGCTCCTTCTGAAGGTCTTGGAGTTCTTCCATGGTGAGCTCAGTGTTGTGGTCTTCTACCAACCCCTCCACATCATCACCACTCACATCCAACCCTGGTCTAGTGAGACAATATCCTCGACAACAGGCTCAGCCTCAAAGCCTTCAAAGTCTCTATCTGCTACTGAGTCTGGCCACAATTTCTTCCAGGCTGAGTTCATGATCCTCAAAGACACTTCCCTTCAGGCTTTGTCTGTGATCCTCAAGCAATGGAGGATATTAAAGTGATTTTTCCGGAACTCTTTGAGCGTTAACTCTGTGTCAGAAATCACTTTAAGCACCTTTGAAATAGTGCTTTGGTGTAGAGTTTCTTAAAGTTCGATATGACCTGCTGGTCCATGGGCTGAATGAGAGGAGTCGTGTTAGGGGGCAAGAGCTTCACCGTAATGAAACTGTACTCCTCCACCAACCCGTCCTCCAAGCCTGGTGGGTGAGCAGGTGCATTGTCCATCACAAGAAGGGCCTTGAGTGGCAGCTGTTTTTTCGTGAGGTAATTTTTTACACTTGGGGCAAACACTTTATGGACTCACTTCATAAAAAATTGCCTGGTTACCCATACTTTACTATTAGCCCTCCACATGACATTTAGTTTACTTTTCAGGATATTATTTTTCTTAAAAAACTCGGGTTCTCAGAATGGTATACAAGCAAAGGCTTAAGTTTTAAGTCCCCACTTGCATTACTACATAACAATAGAGTTTGCCTGTCCTTCATTATCTTGTGTCCTAGCAGTGACTTTTCCTCCATGGTGATGTAGGTTCTCTTTGACATTTTCTTCCAAAATAGGCTTGTCTCATCACAGGTGAACACTTGTTGGGGAATAAAACCCTCAGCTTCTACATAGTCCTTAAATTCCCTAACAAATATATCAGCAGCATCTTTGTTAGAACTGGCACCCTCCCCATGTGTCACCACACTATGTATGCCACTTCTCTTCCTAACTTTTTCAAACCACCCCTTACTAGCTTTAAAGGCATCACTTGTATCAGCACTCATTCCAGGGGTGTTTTTCAGGAGATCAGCATGCAACTGCTTTGCTTTCTCACAAATGAAGGTCTCAGAAATGCTATCACCAGCTAACTGGTTTTCGTTTACCCAAATCAATAACAGTTTATCTACCTCTTCCATTGTTTGTGATCTTTGTTTCGTAAGCACTGTCACTCCTTTTGCAACATCAGCTCCTTTGATGACCTCTTTATTTTTCAGTATGGTGCAGACTGTAGACTTCACCATACCAAACTGTGTACCAAGGTCAGACACGCGAACACCACTATATGAGATCTTTTTTCACCTCTATTGTGGCTCTAACAACTTTTATTTTTGGTTTGCTGCTTTCATTATCCTTCTTTGACCCCATGGTGGCTTATTTAATCAGAATATTTAGAAAAACAACAAAAAACAAAAAGAAGAACGAGAACGTTCACATCAGATTTTAGCGGGGGTGTGGACTGAGCGACAGGTGCAGGTAAAATGTTTTGGGCAAGCTTGACATGGGCCCAAAATGGTCGAAGGGTAGTTCGGGTCATCAGTCGGGTTATTTAGGGGGTTCGGGCCACGACAGATTGGTTCGGGATCCGAGGTACCAGTGTATTCTGAATATTAAAATTACTTGAAAAATTAATAAAAAACGGATTATGATCTGATACTTATTTTATTAGGTTTAAGACTAGAATAAATGTATAGCGTAAAATGAGAAGTTAAGGTTAATACACCAAAAGCTGAAGAGTATTAGAAACCAATAGGCCTAACATTTGCGATAGAAATCACAACGGCTTCCAATCTAAACAGGAACTGGATGGTTGCAGATGGTGGATTTCAAAATATTTATTACAGTTTCGAAGAATGCATTTTTAAGCAACGTATAAAGTTGTTGTAATTGGTGCTATTTTTGAAGACACCTTCTTTACAATGTGTGGTGTTCGATGAAATCATCAGACCCCTCTTCCTCCGATGTGAGAAGAAAAATGTACATGACTCTTTAATCACATATAACCTACAAACACTTTATTTGCTGCAACTGTTCTTAAAATTAGAGACTTTAGAGCATCTGTCCTCTAAGTAAAGAGTTTATTTGGTATGATATTTGGTTATGTCTAGTTTTATTCATCCTGTATGTATATATATATGTAAGTGTTAAAAACAATCACAATATAATGAAACCAAAATTCAAACTAACTCATCCATTGCTATTCATGTTGTTATGCTTAACTTAAGTCACAATGGACAATGCCTGTGGTCATAGCACTCAAACGCGTTGGGAATATTCCATCTATAAGACAAAATCCAAACGCTGATAAAGAAACAAGCTCGCCAGAAACTGAGGAGAATAAGTCACAAGTTGGAAGTTGAACACTTGAACCCACAACAACTCAACTTTATCTGTCTTTCACTGCCTGCAGCTAGCTAGTTTTGGGAAATTTTAATAATTATATACAGGGTGTTCGGAAAGTCACTGTGCACTTATATATTTATTAACAGACATCTTTCAATGTGGAATACAGGAGATAAATATGAATGACAATTATAAACAATGTTGAAAGTGACCCCAGTTGACATCAATACAGGCCTGGATCCTTCTTATTTTGTTTCTAAACACTGCTATCAGTTGCTGGCTTGAAATATACTGAATGAATGCTGATTACAAAACTCCACAGTGACTTTCCGAACACCCTGTACAATCCTAAAGTAGAATTAAACCACCCAAAAACCTCTACAATGTAAAAACTTCCTTTCTTTCATTTAATTATTAGGGTTCCCCCAGCGGCTCAGAGGTATGTCTGCGGACTTACAACTAACAAACAATTATTAGTGGTGTTAAACAGAACTAAAATCATGTACCCTGATAGTTCTTTGTTTTGAAAAATTTCTTCAGGAACTCTTGTTCACAGAAACTATCTTGTGGAGAGCATAGAGGGCGTTAGTTACGCAAGGTTATCCTTAGTTTAAGTAGTTAGCTTGAATATTATGTTGAATCACCAACTTCAGGTGGTTGGTTTTATCTCAGCTCACCTAGTTTGTGACTGAATAAATTTTACAAAATTAAGTTTGTTTGTTTTTTATTAAGCATAAAGCTACAAAAAGATCTATCTGTGATTTTCCCACCACTAGGGGCGCAAGATAAAGAAATATTAAGGCAAGAGTTTTTAGTTCTGTACAACACCACTAATAATAATAATAATAATAATAAAAGAGTGGACGTTGGGAATTTTACATTGAATAAATTTTAAGATGGTTTAATTCTACGTTAAGGTTATTTTTAAGTACTTTCACAAAACTGGCTGCGAACAGCGAAAGACTTGTTTTGTTTGTTTTGAATTTCGCGCAAAGCTACACGAGGGTTATCTGCGCTAGCCGTCTCTAATTTAGCAGTGTAAGACTAGAGGAAAGGCAGCTAATCATCACCACCCACCGCCAACTCTTGGTCTACTCTTTCACCAACGAATAGTGGGATTGACCGTCGCCTTATAACGCCCCACGGCTGGGAGGGCGAGCATGTTTGGTGCGACCGGGATTCGAACCATGCCGGGTCCCAACGAAAGGCAATAAGAGTTGAGTGCTTGAACTCACAATGCTCAACATTTAACTGATTCTCCTTAGTTTCTGGTGAGTTTGACATCGGCATGAGGATTTTATTTGATATATGGAATATTCTCAATGGGTTTGGGTCATATGACCACAGCCATTGTCCACTCTGGCTTAAGTTAAGAATGAGAACGGGGAACGATAAAGGAGACATAAATTTGGATTTTAGTTTCATTGTACCGTTTTTGTTTTCTACACATACATATATATATACATACACTTAAAATCTTAACGATACTATTCTCTTACTTTCACTTAAACCTTCTGCAGCATCGCGCAGTGAAGTTGATTCTGGTACTACAGGTGGCGGTACTGATCCAAATACTTCGAACTCTCTGTCAGGATCTTCACTAAATCTTTCAAATGGACTGAATGAGTCAGAGACCTCCGATGGATCCTTATTGTTCTGAGTGTTTGATACGGTGGTGAAAGGGGCTCTGACCCCCGAACATCGATGCTGTTGAAAGTTTATTTTGAACCCTCTTTTAACAGAAACGGAGTCGGTTTGAAACATAAGCGTAATGCTTTTCCTGTCGCGGAATGATACTGTGCCTGGAAGAAGTACAGGATTATACCAGTAAATGACCTGTGAAAATATTCTGGAAAAAACAACTACAGAAATATCTTGAACAACATTTCTTGAATAGTTTTGATATATTCTCACATTATAAAGTAAATCGGTGTATTAGTAATACAAAGCTGTGGGAATTAACACATATTACAGTGACAGATTTAAGGTTGTGTGAGCCCAAGGACATAAAACAAAATTATCAATAGGCCTCCATTAGGACCATGGGTCCTGGGGCTGAGCCCCATCTGGCCCTCACTTAAATATGCCACTGTTATTGTAGCAATTTGAAACTATGCTAATTAAAAATACAGACTGAGGTACTGTCAGTACAAAACTGTGGAAATTATCGTACAGATAATTGTAGCAACACAAAACTGTGAGAACTACCATACAGATAATTACATCAGTACTAAACTAAATCTGTAGAAGTTATCATATTGGTATTTGATTCGTTTTGAATTTCGCGCAAAGCTACACGAGAGCTATCTGCGCTAGCCGTCCCTAATTTAGCAGTATAAGATTAGAGGGAAGGCAGCTAGCCATCACCACCAACCGCCAACTCTAGGGCTACTCTTTTACCAACGAATAGTGGTATTGAGCGTCACATAATAATGCTCCCACGGGCGAAAGGGCGAGCATTTTTGGCGTGACGAGGATTCAAACCCGCGATCTTCAGATTACGGGCCGAGTGTCTTAACCACCTGGCCACCACGCCAGACCATCATATAGGTAATTGTAGCAATAAAACACTGAGGAAAATACCACAGATCTATACTAGTATTGTTTCAATATAAGTCCTCATTATACATTATTTTGCACCGTATTGGATAGACAGATATAATATAAGCTTTCTTACGTGAGTGTCCTCGTAGCTCATTCCCACAATACCGTCGCTCTTCTAACTCCAGATAATCTCCAATACAGCTTGGAGTGTAATCCACATCAAAATCAACAACGTTAAAGGTTACCGAGCAGAAGGTGTCGTTGTGTTCTTCGATACTGTACTTACACTGCAGATTGTTTCGGTACACGTTCGGATATCCGTAACTGTTAATTTCTCCCTTTACGGAGTCGATGCACACGTCACAGCTTGGAGGAGGCGGAAGAACTACAGGAATTTAAAGAAGATAAACGTCATCACTACGTCATTCTGGTGTTTAGAGTGATGGGTGCTTCCCAAGAGTAGTATTACAAGAAGTAATGTCGACTAGAGTTATCCTGAGCTCGGTTATCATCTCGTGCGACACATGAACGAGTGTTTGGTTTAGTTTGAATTTCACGTCAAGTTACACGAGGGCTATCTGCGCTAGCAGTCCCTAATTTAGTTGTGTGAGACTAGGGAGAGGGCAGCATCATCACCATTCACCGCCAATTCTTGGGCTATTCTTTTAGCAACGAATAGAGGGATTGACCGTAACATTATAACGTTTAAAGGGCGAGGATTTGATTTTTTGTGTGATAGGGATTCGAACCCGTGACCCTCTAATTACGAGTCGAGTGCCTTGACCTCATGAACGAGCAAGTAAAAAATTTTGTTTGTCTCTATGAAGTTAAGCACAAAGCAAAACAATGGGTATCATTTCGGGTATCAAAACCCAGATTCTAGCGTTGTAAATTTGCAGATATACCGCTGTGCTACTGGGGTAGGAATGGGAAAAGAGGAAATAATATGTGAGTATATCACGGCTCGAACCTAGGACATTCTTACATGCATTTTGTTTAGCCTAACCACTAAATAGAAATAAAGCTCAAACTGTTCGGTATGAATTAACGCAGAGGAAATTTAAAAACACACACATACCACGAGAAACAGAAGCTAAGTAGATTTAGGAAAGATAATTACTGTCATTTACCGTTTTCAGGATAGCAGTCTTTAATTTGTCGGACTTCTATATTAAATCCCGGTCTTGTTGCCTGTCCATCACTGAGGAAAGTGATGGTCTTTCGTTCTTCTTGGAACATAAAAACTCCTGGAAAAACAGAATAAAACTAATTAATGAGTGAAACATATCGATATTTTCGAAACCAGATAAGCCATTGCAAACATCTTTAAACTAACAGCTGTAATGAGGTTTTCAGTAACAAGAACAACAAAGTAAAAACAAACAATGTGAATTACACACACGTGTAAAAACAGATTCGTAAAAACAAACAACGTGAATTACACACACGTGTAAAAACAGATTCGTAAAAACAAACTACGTGAATTACACACACGTGTAAAAACAGATTCGTAAAAACAAACTACGTGAATTACACACACGTGTAAAAACAGATCCGTAAAAATAAACTACGTGAATTACACACACGTATAAAAAGAAAACCGTAAAAATAAACTACGTGAATTACACACGCGTATAAAAACATAACCGTAAAAACAAACTACGTGAATTACACACACGTGTAAAAACAGAACCGTAAAAACAAACTACGTGAATTACACATACGTGTAAAAACAGAACCGTAAAAACAAACTACGTGAATTACACACACGTATAAAAACAGATCCGTAAAAACAAATTACGTGAATTACACACGCGTATAAAAACAGAACCGTAAAAACAAACTACGTGAATTACACACACGTATAAAAACAGAACCGTAAAAATAAACTACGTGAATTACACACACGTATAAAAAGAGAACCGTAAAAACAAACTACGTGAATTACACACACGTATAAAAACAGATCCGTAAAAACAAACTACGTGAATTACACACACGTATAAAAAGAGAACCTTAAAAATAAACTACGTGAATTACACACACGAAAAAAAGAGAACCGTAAAAACAAACTACGTGAATTACACACGTATAAAAACAGAACCGTAAAAATAAACTACGTGAATTACACACACGTATAAAAACAGAACCGTAAAAATAAACTACGTGAATTACACACACGTTTAAAAAAAGATCCGTAAAAACAAACAACGTGAATTACACACACGTATAAAAACAGAACCGTAAAAATAAACTACGTGAATTACACACACGTTTAAAAAAGATCCGTAAAAACAAACAACGTGAATTACACACACGTATAAAAACAGACCCGTAACAGGGCGAGCAGTTCTGGTGCCATTAACTTAACATCTTATTCTATACGTTTATCACGTGCTGTAATTGACATAAGACCGAAATTTCTGTTAAATCGCCTCTCTACGTTTATTTTATGCTATGTTTTTGAGGTGTTGAAACAGGTTTATAAAGTGGAAAACTGTTAAACAGAAACTTTAGAAAATGTTATCTATATTTATCATATGTTGAAACAGACTTCTAAAGTGAAAATCAAAAGGTAAAACAACTGCATTTGCACAATTTATGATGTGTGGAAAGAGATTTAAAAAGGGGAAAACTGTGTTAAACAACAGTTTTCACACAACTTATACTGTATATTTGTTTCGGTTGAGTTTTTTTAAAGTAAATTATAACAAATCTTTCTGTTTCAAAATTAGAGAGACTACGTACCATTAACATCAGTATAAAATACATATAAAATTGACACATAACTCGTGAACAGGAAAAGAACAGAATCTTAATATTCGGTAGGAAATAAGTGCGCTGAAAGGAAAATTCACATGTTAAGATGTTTTCATTTGTTTTTCGTACGTTTGAAAATTGTGAATTTTCATACGTTTTAAAATAATTAATATCAGTAAAATATATCTAGTCCAAGACTTTAGTACATGCTGTTTATTTATCGCTCATATCCCAGATATGTGGCATAAGAAAAAAAATTGTTTTTTTTTAATGTCCTGTAATGACCCGATTATAGGGCGATCTCGAATATAAGACGATCCATGTTTTCAGAAACCATGGGAAAGAAAAAAAAAACTCGAATGTTATAACATCCTTTTTTAGGTTTTCAAAAGTCACTACTATTACTGAACAGATTGCAGGTGGATTAGTTGTAATAATTTTGACCGAACAGCTGGCGCGCATGCGTATACGGATTCTATCTGAACTTTCAAGAATGTGAAAGGCGAGAGTAGAAGTAAAGGAACTGGGGTCGGTCGCGATTATAAGGTAACTGTGAATTTTACAATTATTAATAACCAAATATCGCCTTTTAATCGGACCAATACGGTATTTTCATTTGATGACCAGTAAAGAATCATCGGATAATTAGTTCTACTCACTAACTGCTTCTGGAGTAACCACGCCACATAGCTTTTTATCGTCCACTTTCAAGAAGTCGTAAACACAACTGTCGCTTGGTTCAATATCAAACTTTAAAAATTTCATCTCTAGTCCACAGATGTCGCTGTTAACGCGCCCAACTTCATAATGACATACCGTGAGGGTAGGATAATTATCTGGGTAGTTTGGGCTTCTGAGAAAGAAATTTTCTTTGAGAAAAGTACGGTCACATGATGGCAGCAATCCTGTTAAAATACAAGTTTAACACGCAACTGTTAAATATCAGATGAACAATACCAAAACAATTATTCGAAATACATCTAGCTCTTTTAAAGTATAACAAAGTTAAAACTGAACATGGAATCCTTGATGTAGAGGCCTAATGCATTCTTTGGTTTGTCCAAAGAATGAATCACACCTCTACGTCACATATTATATTTTCAATTTTACCTTTAATAAAAATAAAACAACTCTGTAACATATATATATATATATATTGATAGATATATATACAATTATTAAACAGTTGGATTGCTGTATAATATCGAATATTTTTTTAAACGAAGTGCTATAACATTATTCACACATCTAAGTTTATTCAGGTTACTATAAGGTGAGTTTAAAAGGACCCAATCTTCCATAAAGTTAAATCACCCGTTTGGAAAAATCAAAGACTAAATCAGTTACAGGTTTAATTAATCATAGTTCTGACTTAACATTTTAAGTGTATTTTTAACACGTAGTAACTCAATTTCGCAATCCAAAAAGGGGTCGTTATAATATCTTCAATGAATGAAACCATTTCCTGTCAGTTTTTCGCGTATATATGTATATATATATATATATTTCTTAGAGTGTATGGGTAGCTTCCACCAGTTAGATAAGAAACATTAATTTTTGCGAGTGTGAAAGCTGCAGAATAGACAATTTGAGTCATGGCAATGCAGGAATCAAACACCAAATTTTACTCTCATAGAAGCTGCTACAAATGATATCATGCCTCGTCATGGTCAAGTCATTAGCGTTCATTTGTGGTCCACGTCCCATTGCTTCTTAAATGGGGTTTGGATGTTTTATAAGAGTGTTGGTGAAATCCAACCTTCGGTCAGAAGAACAGAAGTCGAAATGTTAGTGGTGGCCATGTTTACCATTTATGTTTCCTCCAGTTTATGAATTCCAAATACCAGCTGAGTTATAACCATCCTTAATTTACAACTCGTATATTTTACCTTTTCTATTTTGATGGCTTTAAATGTCCAATTAGTAGGTACATGAACGATATTGTCACGCTGAATAATTTAAACTACGATCAAATTATTTTCGTACTTGTATTTAAAGTAATACTTCAGCCTAATTTCATTGTATATATATATATAGTTTTTTTTTGTTTGGTTGTTTGTTTTATCTGCAAGCAGTACTTACTAGCAGATATTCCAGTACATGTTCCAGGTTTTCTCTTCACCTCTATCCAGAATCCTCCCCCGGATATGATATTGTTGGAATGGAAATAAAACGTCAACTCTTTAAGTTGTCTTGGAAAATTAATCGTCGCTAAGTTAGAAAAACAAAACAAAATATAGTGACAACAGCATTTTATTTCGTCTTTACATTTTACATATCTAATCCAACACGATAAGGAAAAAAAGAAATCTTCTTACCTAATAGAAAAGTATTTCCAGTTTGCCAAATTTAACTAGACTTAGTCAATTAACAATAACAACAAAAATTTTATGAAAATATCTGGTTAAAATTATTATGCTTTATGAGCGAGGGAATATTTGTATATTTAAACAGTAAATATATAGGATAATTACTTAGATAATTATTAAAAGTGTGCGCCATCTCGTTGATAGTTTGTACTGATTGATGAAAGTTTGGTGATGGACTTACTGGACTTTCCTCTCCAGCTGTTGCCACAGAAACGACGTTCATCCACCAGAAGGTAATCTTCGTTGCATGTACCAGTGTCGTAACTCGTGAGGTCAAAGTCGTGAAATGTCACCTCGAGCTCGCAGGAGTCATCAACTCGTTTAATCCGATAAGTGCATTCCAAGTTACCCGATAGGGGCGGGTAGCCGTAGCTACTAAAATTACCCTCACCTTCGTAAAGACAAAATCACAGACTCCGTTTGAAATATCGATGGCGGTACCTATAAGAAAATTAGAAAAAAGATTAGAAGGGGAGTGGCTAAGATTCGAGAAGAGTGGTAATTCTTAAATATAAGCCAATGAGATATTTAGTATATACAATTATGAGTTGAAATTAATTTCTTAAATACGGTAAGTAATTGCGAATAACGTGTAATTCGTGCAACTACTTTTTGTACGTGATATCTAATAACTTTCGAAAGACAATCCGTAGTTTTTATTTTCACAGAATAGCCTATTCTAATAAAAATTTTGTTTGTTTGTTTGGGAATTTCGCACAAAGCTACTCGAGGGCTATCTGTGCTAGCCGTCCCTAATTTAGCAGTGTAAGACTAGAGGGAAGGCAGCTAGTCATCACCACCCACCGCCAACTCTTGGGCTACTCTTTACCAACGAATAGTGGGATTGACCGTCACATTATATACCCCCACGGCTGGGAGGGCGAGCATGTTTAGCTCGACGCGGGCTCGAACCCGCGACCCTTGGATTACGAGTCGCACGCCTCACGCGCTAGGCCATGCCGGGCCCTCTAATAAAATAATCTGACTCAACTGCCTCTTCTCGTATGTTCTGAATGAGTAAAGTGGTAACAAAAAAGTTAAGCCTAATTATTGGTTTCAAAGTGTTGATTTAACTTCTGATTTACGTTTCCAACTTTGTTTCGCGTTGTATTTTAATTGTTTTTAACATAAAGATTATTAAAATGTAGTGTAATTTGTTCAAAACGGTATAATGTAGTACACTACAGTGTGGTACAGACAAGTATAGTGTAGTGTTACGTGATATAGTAAAGTCGAATGTAGTAACAACAATGTAGTATAGTGAAAGAAATTATAATATATTTAAGAACAGTGGAGTAGGTGCTATTCGAATTTTTTTCCCAAAGAAAACGGAAGCGTTATTTCTATTAGTCACGATTATTAATTAACTTAAGCTGGATTTCACTTAGAGATCTTTCATGACGCTAAGAATCGAAATGGAACGTGTTTAAGTGGGTCAGGTTTCAACTATTTTTAGCTGATATTTAGAAGGTGTGTTTTTCTTATTGCAAAGCCACATCGGGCTATCTGCTCAGCCCACCGAGGGTAATCGAACCCCTGATTTTAGCTTTGTAAATCCGGAGACATACCGCTGTACTAGCGGGGTGCAAACTGTGTGTGTGTGTGTTTTTTTTCTTATAGCAAAGCCACATCGGGCTATCTGCTCAGCCCACCGAGGGGAATCGAACCCCTGATTTTAGCGTTGTAAATCTGGAGACATACCGCTCTACTTGCAGGGGGCAAAAATAAACCTCCGAAAGAAATTCATATTGAGGAAATTTTGTGTGGTGCGACGGGGATTCGAACCCGCCAACGTCAGATTACGAGTCGAACGCTTTAACCCACCTGCCCATGCCAGGCTTGATATTTAGAAACATTTACAACTGCAAGAACGGATTTTTTTCAGGATGTAAAGAGAAATAAATATATAACAAGAGGGAATAAAAGGACTCTTGAGATGGTCGTAGATTATAGATTGGACAGCTTTAATAATACGGTAAAGTATAATAAAGTGTACTACAGAACAATGTTGTATGATGTAGTATAGCACAATGTTGTATAATGTAGTATAGCAAAAAACAATATAGTATAATATAGTGTAGTAAACAACAATGTAGTATAAATAAGTGTAGTAAACAACAATGTAGTATAATATAGTGTAGTAAACAACAATGTAGTATAAATAAGTGTAGTAAACAACAATGTAGTATAAATAAGTGTAGTAAACAACAATGTAGTATAATATAGTGTAGTAAACAACAATGTAGTATAAATAAGTGTAGTAAACAACAATGTAGTATAAATAAGTGTAGTAAACAACAATGTAGTATAAATAAGTGTAGTAAACAACAATGTAGTATAAATAAGTGTAGTAAACAACAATGTAGTATAAATAAGTGTAGTAAACAACAACGTAGCATAATATAGTGTAGTAAACAACAACGTAGCATAAATAAGTGTAGTAAAACAAACAACGTAGTATAAATAAGTGTAGTAAACAACAATGTAGTATAAATAAGTGTAGTAAAACAACAACGTAGTATAAGGTAGTGTAGTAAACAAACAACGTTGTATAATATAGCGTAGCAAACCAACAACGTAGTATAAAATAAGTGTAGCAAACAAACAATGTAGTATAAATAAGTGTAGTAAACAACAACGTAGTATAAATAAGTGTAGTAAACAACAACGTAGTATAAATAAGTGTAGTAAACAAACAACGTAGTATAACATAGTGTAGTAAACAACAATGTAGTATAAATAAGTGTAGTAAACAACAACGTAGCATAAATAAGTGTAGTAAACAACAACGTAGTATAAATAAGTGTAGTAAACAACAACGTAGTATAACATAGTGTAGTAAACAACAACGTAGTATAAATAAGTGTAGTAAACAACAACGTAGTATAACATAGCGTAGTAAACAACAATGTAGTATAAAATAAGTGTAGTAAACAACAATGTAGTATAATATAGCGTAGTAAACAAACAACGTAGTATAAATAAGCAGTAGTAAAACAAACAACGTAGCATAAAATAAGTGTAGCAAACAACAACGTAGTATAAAATAAGTGTAGTAAACAACAACGTAGTATAATATAGTGTAGTAAACAACAATGTAGTATAAATAAGTGTAGTAAACAACAACGTAGCATATAAGGTAGTGTAGTAAACAACAACGTAGTATAAATAAGTGTAGTAAAACAACAACGTAGCATAAATAAGTGTAGCAAACAAACAACGTAGCATAAATAAGTGTAGTAAAACAACAACGTAGTATAAATAAGTGTAGTAAAAACAAACAACGTAGTATAATATATAGCGTAGTAAACAACAACGTAGTATAAATAAGTGTAGTAAACAACAACGTAGCATAAATAAGTGTAGTAAACCAACAACGTAGTATAAATAAGCGTAGTAAACAACAACGTAGTATAAATAAGTGTAGTAAAACAACAACGTAGCATTAACATAGCGTAGTAAACAACAACGTAGTATAATATAGTGTAGTAAACAACAACGTAGTATAAATAAGTGTAGTAAAACAACAACGTAGCATATAAGGTAGTGTAGTAAACAACAATGTAGTATAAATAAGTGTAGTAAACAACAACGTAGCATAAATAAGTGTAGTAAACAACAATGTAGTATAAATAAGTGTAGTAAACAACAATGTAGTATAATATAGTGTAGTAAACAACAATGTAGTATAATATAGTGTAGTAAACAACAATGTAGTATAAATAAGTGTAGTAAACAACAATGTAGTATAAATAAGT
This sequence comes from Tachypleus tridentatus, assembly GCF_004210375.1. Lineage (NCBI taxonomy): Eukaryota > Metazoa > Arthropoda > Merostomata > Xiphosura > Limulidae > Tachypleus > Tachypleus tridentatus. The sequence continues at coordinate 20,412,644 of NC_134834.1, forward strand.
GTAGTAACAATAATATAGTATAATATAGTGTAGTATAGTATAGTATAATAAAATAGTGTATTATTGTTCAGTGTAGTGTAATATTATATACTCTATTGTAGTATATCATAGTGCAGTAACGTAGTGTATAATGTAATAACAGTGTAGTATAATATTCTGTAATATAGTGAATAGTTTTTAAGATTTCAAAATATAATTTCATCGGATTGGCTAATTTAAGTATCAAGTAGCTACACAAAGTATAGTGTAGTAAGTTACAAATTAGCCTAAGTTAATGTAGTGTAGCTTAGTAAAATACGTTGTATTATAGTTCTATGTAGCGTATTATAGTAAAGTTCAGTATAGAGTGAGGTAATTTCAATAAACTTGATATAAAAGATACTTCAAAAATAACCAAATAAATCCTAATTTTATATCTATAATGCCTTTAAAAATATCCTTTCTGTTTTCTACCTATTCATTAAAGAGGATTTAATACTCAAACCAACCCAACAATGTTCTACAAACTAGCCATGATCCAAGTTATATATTAATCACCTAACACTAAGTTTGTAGCATACAATGTGTACTATATTGTACAGACTGTTCCATGGATCCATGTTCTGTTGTAAACATTCTATTGTTCTTCTGATGTATGATCCATGCCATGTTGTAAACATGCTATTGTTCTCCTATAGTTTGATCCATGTCCTGTTATAAATATTCTATTTTTCTTCTGTAGTTTGATCCATGCCCTGTTGTAAACATTCTATTTTTCTTCTGTAGTTTGATCCATGCCCTGTTGTAAACATTCTATTTTTCTTCTGTAGTTTGATCCATGTTCTGTTGTAAACATTCTATTTTTCTTCTGTAGTTTGATCCATGCCCTGTTGTAAACATTCTATTTTTCTTCTGTAGTTTGATTTATGCCCTGTTGTAAACATTCTATTTTTCTTCTGTAGTTTGATTTATGCCCTGTTGTAAACATTCTATTTTTCTTCTGTAGTTTGATCCATGCCCTGTTGTAAACATTCTATTTTTCTTCTGTAGTTTGATTTATGCCCTGTTGTAAACATTCTATTTTTCTTCTGTAGTTTGATTTATGCCCTGTTGTAAACATTCTATTATTTTTCTGTAGTTTGATCCATGTTCTGTTGTAAACATTCTATTGTTCTTCTGAGGTAAAGATCCGTACATTGTCCTATTATTGAAATAAATTCTAAAACAGGCTCATATTTCAGTTTGAACATCTTATGAAATAGCTGTTTGCACGCATGCGCTCTTAGAAAATTTCACAAAGAAAACGAAAACGTTATATCTATTAGTCATGCTTATTAATTAACCTGAGTTGTATTTTACTTACGGGCCTATCATGACGCAAAGGACTGAAATGGAACGTGTTTTGGTGGGGTCAGGTTTGGTTTTCAACTTTCTTTATTCGATATTTAGAAACATTTACGACTACAACGAGGTAACGTTTTTGTTGCACGAACGGGAGAAAAATAAATATATAATAAGAAGGAACACAATGTCCCTCGAGATGGTTGTAGATCAGTTTAAAAATTGGTAGAAAAACATATGGGAAAAAATCTGTATTATATATATCAGTTCAAAGGGCTATCTGTGTTCTGCCCACCACGGGTATCGAAACCCGGTTTTTAGTAGTATAAGTCCACATACATACCACTGTGTAACTAGTGTGCGTTAGTATCAATCAAGCCCGGCATGGCCAGTTATGTTAAGGTGTGCGACTCGTAATCTGAGGGTCGCGGGTTCGAATCCCCGTCGCACCAAACATGCTCGCCCTTTCAGCCGTAGGCGCATTATAGTGTTACGGTCAATCTCACTATTCGTTGGTAAAAGAGTAGCCCAAGAGTTGGCGGTGGGTGATGATGACTAGCTGCCTTCCCTCTAGTCTTACACTACAAAATTAGGGACGGCTAGCACAGATAGCCCTCGTGTAGCTTTGCGCGAAATTCGAAAACAAACAAACAAACGAACAATCCATAACTTATCAAAATCAGCACTTCAGATCTACATTTGTTCACAATAAGGGTTTCATTCAAAACTAGAACTCGTGAGTTGATTGGATGCGGATATACGTAGGAGTCTTAAGTAAAATGTAAGATCAGCACAGTATTGAAAAACCAACAGGTCCATTGTTACCAAAACACCTTTGTCTTAACATGTCCATTGCTGTTCGAAATCATAACGTTAAAAAAAGCATTTAGAAACCTCCCTTTTATCAAGTCACTGCCCAATAAGCGTTTCATTCAATACTAGAATTGAATCATGACAATTTTTAGGCCTGTGGATTTTGTAATATTTCTCAGGCTTTTGACGTTTAATTCAAAAAACAAACAAACAGTATCAATGATCAGTGTAATAATATAATTTCTGGTACTAGGTAGTTTTCAACAAAACTTCAAGAATGAATAAAGTGTAGTTTGGAATATAATTCAAAATGGCCAATATACAGTTTTTAATACCGGTTAGTTTATGATACATCACAGAAAAACCTCCCGTTTCTGTTCCTAACTAAGTCCGTCAGTTTCTCTCCTCTCTGTCGTCATTTATAATAATAATATATTTTAAATTCATCATTACTTTAGTTTCTTTGTTCTTTGTATATAAAAAAATCTTTATTTTTTGAACTATCAAGTTCTTCAATCTCATTGGCTCTCGACTACTCTGCATTTTTCTTTGACTCTTATTTAACAATGCCCTTCTCGCCAAAGTGAAGTCAACTTCAGCGAAAGTCCTATAAAAAAAGCCATTTCCTCTGTGGAACGACTCACGTGCACACCCACTGTCCCTTCGTGCTTCTCTATTCAACCGCAACAAGCAATACTTACATATACTATCCGGTATCGAGACGTAATATAATGAGCTGTATCATTACTCGTAGGCCTGAAAGTGAACTTGTTACACTCTCTAACCCAGGTTAGTAGCAAAAATACCTGTTACGGGTCACTGGAAATTAAACCCTGTTCCAGAAACCAAGAACTATAGACTTCAGTAAGAACAACAAATTCTTATCTATTATAACGTACAAAGTATAAAACGTAGTCTGTGATAGCTTTAATAATAAAAAAATCTGTTATGAATAAAACAAAGTTATAATAAGAATATAAAAAAAAAACACAAACGAAAGACGAAGTTTCTTTTGGAGACAATGAAGAATGAACCCTGGAGATAGACTAACACTGTGTTAGAAATCCTGATTATGGTAGTTGTGGTCAAAACTAGTCAACTGAATCAGCTAGCATATAATTTATCTTTCACTGTGTCAAAAGACCAAACAAAAAAAAGCACGTCGATTTTTAGACTTTTCCACCCTTAATACACAATAGTAAAATGTGATTGGAACGAAGTAAGAACGAAAACTATTGTGTTTATATTCACATGAAATTATACAAAAATATGCCTTCTGATAAAGTTATATAGTTATGTTTATATTTGTGATATCAGTTTTAAAATTAAAGGAATTGACGTAGTTAATTACGTTAAAAAATAACCCAGGATAAAGCATTAAAGTCCAGTTAGAATGTACTGACCAGGTGTGGCCTCGTAGTGGTATTTGAACTCTATGTAATGGCCAAGTCTATATAGTAGACTTTAACACGTATACTTGAGTTTATTCAAATTACAATAGTATTAAATGTTTTATACTATTTCTAGGAAACATTAATTGTTTGTTTGTTTAGTTTCCAATTTCGCGCAAAGCTACACGAGGGCTATGTGTGATAGCCGTCCCTAATTTAGCGGTGTAAAACTAGAGGGAAGGCAGCTAGTCATCACCACCAACCGCCAACTCTTGGACTACTCTTTCACCAATGAATAGTGGGTTCATCGTCACTTATAAAGTGACGGGGATTCGAACCTGCGACCCTCAGATTACGAGTGGAAACGTTAATATGTCACAGTTCAAGGAACTATGACCATCTTTGGAATATTCTGGTCAAGTATAGCAATGTGATAATGTAATTGTGGTTCCTCAATATATCCTCCATCTTTGATTATTTCAGATAAATCTATATAAATATAACAACACTGTCTGTTGTAAGTCCATGTAGCTAGTTCGCATGGTGTGGATGGATCTTCACCGAGATTGATATGAAAGTTCATTTGGAACATGCATATTTTTAGCTTTGCATTTTGCGTTTTTTATGGACTTTCTTGCGTATGTTAGCACAACTTCTTTCCCTATAGATGCACGTTCACGAAATTTGGTATGGACGTTCACTGAGACCATGGAGAGACACATACAAATTTTCAGTTTCGCATTTCGCAGATTTTATGGTCGTTTTGCCCCGTTACCTCGCCCCCGGTTTTTAGACCTTCAAATTTGGCATAAAGGTTTGTCGGTTCAGTATGGTAATACATGCGAAAACGTGATTTCACATTTTGTGTTTAGCATTTTTTAAGTGCGTTTTGCTGTTTTTTATAATCGCACATAGTTAGTTATCACCATGAGATTCCATAGGAACATAGGGCCGCAATCGCTTGCGATTAAATACTTGTTAAATACTTAACAAGTATTTAAGCGAGTAGGTTGTTGGCCCACTGCACCGAGCCGTCCCTAATTTAGTAGTGTAAGACTAGAGGGAAGGCAGCTAGTCATCACCACCCACCGCCAACTCTTGGGCTACTCTTTTACCAACGAATAGTGGGATTGACCGTAACATTATAACGCCCCCACGGCTGGGAGGGCGAGCATGTTTGGCGCGACGCGGGCGCGAACCAGCGACCCTCGGATTACGAGTCGCACGCCTTACGCGCTTGGCCATGTCAGGCCATAATCGCACATAAAGGGGGCAAATTTTAAAGTCCTAAGATAACATTTCATTAATCACGAACTTACACAAGTTTTATCCAGGAGACGTGTGTACCAGCTAGTATATAGACACACTGCTGACCAAAATCTTGGCCCGGCATGGCCGAGCGCGTTAAGGCATGCGCTCGTAATCTGAGGGTCGCGGGTTCGCATCCGAGTCGCACTAAACATGCTCGCCCTCCCAGCCGTGGGGGCGTTATAATGTGACGGTCAATCCCACTTTTCGTTGGTAAAAGAGTAGCCCAAGAGTTGGCGGTGGGTGGTGATGACTAGCTGCCTTCCCTCTAGTCTTACACTGCAAAATTAGGGACGGCTAGCACAGATAGCCCTCGAGTAGCTTTGTGCGAAAATTCAAAACAAACAAAGACCAAAATCTTAAGGTCCAATGAACATAAAGAAAAAAAATAAGCATTTTGCGTTGTTAGACTCAACCACTTATTTGAGTAGAGCTTCGAAAGAAGAAAATACGAAAAGGGAAAATAAAAAACAACAACTTTTTTTTAGTATTTAATAGCGAAAATGTGAACACTATAAAATTAGCCGAAATACTAGCTGGTCAAAAGTGTATATAGAGCAGCAGGATATATTCTAGCGTTCAAATAACCTTGTGAATTCACTTGTCCTCATCTCAGATGAATTTGACTTGTTGTCGATGTTTAGGTTAGCAATGTTTGTACCATTTTAACTCCCAGTTAGACAGGAATAAGATCTATACTAAACACGCATGCTCAAGGACGCTGCTTAAATTCGAAATGTCTGTTAGGAGAATCAAAAACATTTTTCATAAAAGCTTAGGAATATATACATTTAGCTCAACCAGTAACAGAATGGTAAACACACACGTTTGTCATACGTCAATAGTTCACAACAAAACAAGACTTCCCTTCCCAAGTGACACAGGAGTATGTCTGTAGACTTACAATGCTAGAAACAGGGTTTTGATAGCTGTGGTTGGTAGACGACAGATAGCTCATTGCATAGCTTTGTGCTTAACTTCAAACAAGCAGATATATAAACCAAAATAATTAATACCATCCGTAATTATTATTTTCACTAATCAGAGCTGGCTGAAACTAGAGACAGTGAACAATACATATTATAGAACAATGGATTGTCTGGTATAAGATAACACCCACAGGTGACCTAGTCAGTTTACTTAGGTGTAGTCAATGCAATCTCACCTTATCCGAACAATACTAAAAAAATTTCTTTCGGTTTATAAACGTCATTTTTATTAGTAGGTCAGTATTAACGAACTCATTGTTTCGTCTTAACCGACCTGACATGGCCAGGTGGTTAAGGCACTCGACTCATATTCTGAGGGGCGCGGGTTCGAATACCCGTCGCATCAAGCATGATCACCCTTTCAGCCGTGAGGGTGTTATAATGTGACGGTCAATCCCACTATTCGTTGATAAAAGAGTAGCCCAAGAGTTGGCGGTGGGTGGTGATGACTAGCTGCCTTCCCTCTAGTCTTACACTGCAAAATTATGGACGGCTAGTGCAGATAGCCCTCGAGTAGCTTTGCGCGAAATTCGAAAACAAACAAACAGATCATTTTAGCCATATTCCAACGGTTAGATGAACAGTTAATTCGGACTTTTAAGGAGAGCGTGATGCATTACGAGTCTAATTTGTACGTAAGCTTAAGCAAAGTATTGTTTTATATAAAAAACATGTTTTTATACAATGATTAAATACCGAAATTCTTTTGTCATAGTTTTAATATTTCAAGTCTTAACAGTACAAGTGTTCTTGTCATATATCTTTGTAAACCTGAATTACGATTACATTTCACATCCCACAGATGTACAAAACACTAAATTAATTTAATTTATTAACAACGACCTTCCAAGTTCATGTTACTATTGCAATGTTTTCGTCCATCGTTAATTGTGCTGGACATGATGACCGGTATTACGTAACAGTGTAGTTTCTGTGAAAGACGGAGTGACCGTTTTTGGTCAGCTCATCTTGACAAACTTTACGCAGTGCTTTACTTTTACGGTGGGTTCCAGACCACACACAAACAAACCCAAGGATCATTAGAGTAACTTTACAAATACGTAGCTAACAATATTTTTGCGAGTTCAGTTGCTTTGGCCATCCTTCCCATGGAAACAGCTTTTAGAAATTAAAAAAACGTGAGCTTGGAAGCCTTCATCAACTCTGTAATATTGGTAATTATTATGTTACTCAAGGCAGGAGACATTTAGTTTCCTCGCAGTATTTTTGAGGGAATAGGGCGGGTTGGAGGTTTCTTTTAGTTACCAAATTTACCTATCCACTGATAACATTATGGGTTTACTTCAAGTGGCGTTTGGCGTTCGTTTATTTTTTGAAAGTCTATGCTGTGAGAGTTTATCTGCTTTCTAGAACAATGAAAAATTCTTCCTTCTTGTTTTAAACTCTGAAATTGAATATTTTTTTTCTTGCAAAGGGCAGTGACACATTTATTCAGTTACAAGTTTCTCTGTGACAGTGTTACACTGCCAAATGACCATTATTACGCAGTGAACCAAACATATAAGTGCCAAACGTACCGTTTTCAGTAAATGCGATTAACCCTCTGTGTAATTCTAAAGATTTTACAGCATTGGTCTAATAACATCTGAAACATTGCAAAACTGTCATACTGCCACAAATATCAACAGTAAAGATCTTCTCTTATTTTATAGATTTTAAGTACAAAGTGTCAGAGACTGAGTTCCACTGACAGTCAAAGGACAGGATATTGGAAATACGAGTAGATTCTAAGGTTATCATTTTCATCCTACAGGTAGCGTTTAAAATACCACGAAAAGACCAAAGTAATGTTTAGAAAACCATGAAGATACCTCAGCAATGTTTATAATATCACAAAAATACCCTTGCAATTTTTGAAATTCTACGAAGAGACCCTCACAGTGTTTATAATATTATGAAGTGGTCCTCACGATGTTTAAAGAATCATAAAGAGGTTCTCACAATGTTAATAGGACCAGAGACCCTCACAATGTTTTATTAGTGTATTAAACTTGATTTGGGGAAATGATTAAACAAACATTAATAATGAGAATGCTTAAGACGTAATCATGAAGATTTTGCTTTCGTCAGATTATAATGGGTATCGTACATTACATGTTCAACCATTGGATTCATAATGTTAAAACAACAATAATGTCCTGGTGAAAAGGTTTAGCCAAAACGACCTTTATACTCCAGATATAGATTACTTTATTTTACCAAACGTTTCACCTTTGCGACTCTCAGGGTTAATGTACACAAAAGTTTACAAAAACGACCTTTCCTTTATACTCCAGATATATATACATTTTTATTTTGAACAACGTTTCACCCTTGTGGCTTCCTCAGGGTTACTGTACATAAAAGTTTACAAAAACGACCTTTCCTTTATACTCCAGATATATATTATTTTATTTTGAACAACGTTTCACCCTTGTGGCTTCCTCAAGGTTACTGTACACAAAAGTTTACAAAAACGACCTTTCCTTTATACTCCAGATATATATTATTTTATTTTGAACAACGTTTCACCCTTGTGGCTTCCTCAAGGTTACTGTACACAAAAGTTTACAAAAACGACCTTTCCTTTATACTCCAGATATATATTATTTTATTTTGAACAACGTTTCACCCTTGTGGCTTCCTCAGGGTTACTGTACATAGCTTACTTTCGAAAGACAACAAGAATGTCCGCCCTTTCTTACGGTTGTGTGGTTCCACGCGAACATAAGCAGGCTCTTATGTAACAAAGGTTCTCTTACAAATTCATAATAAATTGTGTTGTTTTGTTGAAGGTTACCCGTGAAAACTACAAAGTCACTTACTGTTGCAAAAGGTTTTATTATTTATGTAATGTTTAAACAAAGCAATCAAAACAAACACGTTTCATATGAGATTTATTTTCTCAGTTAATTCTTCAGATCAAGATATTCTGTTCATTACGTTAAAATATCATCACCCAATGTTATAACCATCTAACTCTACAGAAAATATCATCACTCAATGTTACAATCACCTAACTCCACAGAGAATATCATCACCCAATGTTATAACCACCTAACTAAAAAAAAATATCATCACCCAATGTTATAACCATCTAACTCCACAGAAAATATCATCACCCAATGTTACAATCACCTAACTCCACAGAGAATATCGTCACCCAATGTTATAACCACCTAACTCCTCAGAGAATATCATCACCCAATTTTACAACCACACAACTCTTCAGAGAATATCGTAACCCAATGTTACAACCACACAACTCTTCAGAAAATATCGTCACCCAATGTTGCAACCACCTAACTCCTCAGAGAATATCATCACCCAATGTTACAACCACCCAACTTTTCAGAAAATATCATCACCCAATGTTACAATCACCTAACTCCTCAGAAAATATCGTCACTTAGTGTTACAAGCACCTAACTCCTAAGAGAATATCATTACCCAATGTTACAACCACACAACTCCTCAGAAAATATCATCACCCAATGTTACAACCACCCTACTCCTCAGAGAATATCATCACCCAATGTTACAACCACCCAACTCCTCAGAGAATATCGTCACCCAATGTTACAACCACCCTACTCCTCAGAGAATATCGTCACCCAATGTTACAACCACCTAACTCCTCAGAGAATATCATCACCCAATGTTACAACCACCCAACTCCTCAGAGAATGTCATCACCCAATGTTACAACCACCCTACTCCTCAGAAAATATCATCACCCAATGTTACAACCACCCAACTCCTCAGAGAATCGTTATATTTGGTCATTCTTAGATTCAATTACCTATTCATTTAAACATCAACGTTCCAATGTTACAATTACAAAACTAAACAAAGCTATTAGAACGTAAATAGTGAAACTTCATGAAAAATTCAGCCTTTCATTGAAATCAAACAAACTCTAAAAGCTGTTCCAAGGAAACCAACCAGGAGAAAGAGGAACAAGCTAACTTTTCAAAGTAACTTCAAACAAAACTATAAATAATGGTCACCGTATCTTGTTCTTCTAATATCATGTTATGGCGACATAAAATACGAGAATTGTCTAACGTATTCTCTAGATGGCTGAGAACACATTTTTACTTCCAGTGGCTTTCTCGCCATCATGGAGAATCGTCTAATGGATATTAAAATGAGAGCCTCCAAGTTTTCGTTTGCAATTTATATATCATGGAATAAATATTACATCACCAGCGATGGACATATTACGTTTCAAAGAAGAGATGAGATGATCGAACTTGAGATGCTTTTTAAAGAAATTGTTGAGTTTCGAGGACTTCAATGTCGTGTTCACTCGTCTTATTTCGTATCTAATTTTCATGGAATTTTTTAATATAATTCTTTTTTTTTTTTACGTTTTACAGGGTGGATATTTAAGTGCTTCCTAAAATTCTCGTGAATTTCTTGTTTGCTTATTATATGAAATTAAATCTATCTACATTGATGAAAACTTATGAGTAATAAAATCCAAATAACAACAACAAAAAAATCTTACCATCTGTCTGGTGAAGTAATAAAGTCCTGTTAGTGTGGATACTGTAAATGTCTCTATCTATCTCTTCGAACAGTGGAAGGGTTTGGCGAACGGGCGTCGTTGCACTGGTGAATATCTCCTTCAATGATACACGTAAACCAAGTATTAAACAGACAAACGTTCAGAAACCGAAAATTATTAACTACATATTGAGGTTTCATATGCGCATAAGTTATTTTCGACAAGTTTTCTTTTAGAAAAAAAGTTTAATAATAGGTAATCGATGTATTAACTGGAATAAACTGAAGAATTCTGAACTTATTTGGAGACCATAATTAGGACATCAATTTTTTTCAGTGATGTCGAGAAAACCACTTGTAGAGAAAAAATATTTATGTAAAAACGGCTCGTTTGGGTTGAGATAATTTTTTTTTACGTAGAAGAGCGAACAACGTTTCGACCTGACGATGACCGAAGAAGGTCGAAACGTTGTTCGCTCCTCTACGTAAAAAAATTTTCTCAATCAAACGAGCCGTTTTATAAATATTTTCACATCAATTTTTTGTTTATTAAAATAAAGTATTTTGCCTGATACACAATAACATATTTCTGTTAGTAACAGAGAGACAGAGAACAACAACATAAAAGATTCTCTAACGTCATTCAACACAGAGTATTTAATGTTTTTTTGTCAGATTTTTGTTTTGTCTATCAAGCCTTCCTCCTCCAGTTGTGTCACGTTTCTAAAATGAATTTGTCACTTTTTTTCTTTTTGAATAAGAGTCCAGTCTTCCAAAGCGCTCAGATTTTGGGGTCGGGTTTTAGATTTGTATAATAAGTTTGCTTTCTTAATTTAAAATAGAACAACCGGTATAAGGAAACATTTTATATCAGGTGTTAAAGAACGTCAAAGAATCCACTTATATTTGTGAAAATTCTCTGTAAAGTTTAGAAAGAAATACGACAACTTACTAGTGTTATGAAAATCACGAACGAATACATCTCTCAGATAGATATGTTAACACTCAGTTATTGCAGAATTCAAACGAATTTAAGGTTGTGTTGTCTCGAAAGTATTCCATGAATTTTCACCATTCCAGGATCGAGAAGCCGAAGAGGGTGACACGCCCTCTACAATCGATCGTACGAAGCTGCGAGTGCAAAAACTTACGAGGCTTGCTTAACCTAAAGTAAACTTGATACTTCGCGTTCGACAGGATTCTTCCAGGGTAACGTGTTTATATAATGTCTTATCAACGTATTGTTAAGCCTTAACCTTGAGATCTGTATAGATCGTGGCTATATAAGTAATAGTTGCCCTTGGAGCTGTGCCAGGTACAACAGTAATTTCACTTTCAAAATCACAAACTTCCGACTATCAAAAGAAAGGTTTCGTCACCATAACCTTCATACGATGGCACCAAATTTTTAAATAAAACATGTTGATTAAAGAAGGTCGAAACGTTGTCCGCTCCTCCACGTAATTTTTTTTTCTCAATCCAAACGAGCCGTTTTTACATATATATGTTGACCAAATATTTTTAAATAAAAAATAGAGAGCATTTTAGGAATTTTTGTAAAAACGAAAGCCTTCAAAACCCTAGTAATGTTGTGTACAAGCCTTTGAGTTTGTAAGCAAAACAGTATTATTTGTTTATTTATCGATAAGCACTAAAGCTACGCAGTGGACTACTACTTGTGCTGTGTCCAACACGGGTATCGAAACCCGGACTCATCGCTGTGCCACTGGAAAGGACAATAACACCATGCATTTTAACCTTTAATGTATTAACACTTAACGTGCAGTAAAGTGTTATTTAATTCATGCTGGAAAATGTATTTGTTTGGAGTTAATCACAAAGCTACTCAATTGGCTATCTATGTTGTGTTATCACGAGTATCGAAACCCGGTTTTTAGCCTTATAAGTCCGCAGGCTTAGCGCTGTTTCACTGGGAAGGGGCATGCTGGGAAAAACAAAAGAACTGTAGTCGTAATTCAGTTTCGTAAAATCAGGGACTATCACAGTTCCTTTTCAGTTCTTCACTGTGATCGTATTTCAGATTCATAAAACCAGGGGCTATCATAGGTCCTTCTTTGTTCTTCACTGTGGTCGTATTTCAGGTTCATAAAACCAGGGACTGTCACAGGTCCTTCTTTGTTCTTCACTGTGGTCGTATTTCAGATTCATAAAACCAGGGACTGTCATAGGTCCTTCTTTGTTCTTCACTGTGGTCGTATTTCAGATTCATAAAACCAGGGACTGTCACAGGTCCTTCTTTGTTCTTCACTGTGGTCGTATTTCAGATTCATAAAACCAGAGACTGTCATAGGTCCTTCTTTGTTCTTCACTGTGGTCGTATTTCAGATTCATAAAACCAGGGACTGTCACAGGTCCTTCTTTGTTCTTCACTGTGGTCGTATTTCAGATTCATAAAACCAGGGACTGTCATAGGTCCTTCTTTGTTCTTCACTGTGGTCGTATTTCAGATTCATAAAACCAGGGACTGTCACAGGTCCTTCTTTGTTCTTCACTGTGGTCGTATTTCAGATTCATAAAACCAGGGACTGTCATAGGTCCTTCTTTGTTCTTCACTGTGGTCGTATTTCAGATTCATAAAACCAGGGACTGTCACAGGTCCTTCTTTGTTCTTCACTGTGGTCGTATTTCAGATTCATAAAACCAGGGACTGTCACAGGTCCTTCTTTGTTCTTCACTGTGGTCGTATTTCAGATTCATAAAACCAGGGACTGTCATAGGTCCTTCTTTGTTCTTCACTGTGGTCGTATTTCAGATTCATAAAACCAGGGACTGTCACAGGTCCTTCTTTGTTCTTCACTGTGGTCGTATTTCAGATTCATAAAACCAGGGACTGTCATAGGTCCTTCTTTGTTCTTCACTGTGGTCGTATTTCAGATTCATAAAACCAGGGACTGTCACAGGTCCTTCTTTGTTCTTCACTGTGGTCGTATTTCAGATTCATAAAACCAGGGACTGTCATAGGTCCTTCTTTGTTCTTCACTGTGGTCGTATTTCAGATTCATAAAACCAGGGACTGTCACAGGTCCTTCTTTGTTCTTCACTGTGGTCGTATTTCAGATTCATAAAACCAGGGACTGTCATAGGTCCTTCTCAGTTCTTCAAAACTACTCATCATCCGACAAACACGGTATTGTTTGACTTGATACCACCACAGATAAACATCTGTTTAAATTAACTGTTTCATAGTGTGGTTATTTGTTTGAGAATTTTCGCGCAGAACTACATATTTGTATATAGCCATTCCTGAATTTGAGCTCACAGATTCGAGGAAATGTAATTAATCAAGAACATTCCTCGTGCATTCAAAATGTACATCACGAGCCCTCGTATTCACAGTCTGAGGACACTAACAATCAGCCACGACCGGCTAATTCCAATGAGAATAATTAACAAAACCAAGATATCGCTGTAGGTGGCGAAATTTGTTATTGTTTAGATAAATTTGTTAGAAAATCCTAAATGCAGTGGTACCAAACTAAACAAACATTGAAGTACCCAAACTGTATAAGGGAAGCAAATATTTTCAAACATTTACTTTGATACATAAAACGAGTTTTCTCACCAGTTTCATTTTTTTTTTTAATTTATAACCATTCAGTCACAATTTTCTGAGCTGTCTTTAGGTGTTTTAGAAATCACAGCCATTAGCAGTTAAACTCTAAAAATTAAAAATACCAGTGATAGTTTACACCCAGAAAGACAACTTACGTGCGCACGTGCTGAGCGGTAATATTTGCAGAATTTGAGGTTTTCGGGCCGTACTTTTCAAGTTCTTTGTTTAACAACAAACAAATATAAACCAAAAAGGTTTAGTGACATAGTTTGATGCGTAGATGTTGTAAACTGTTTTCAGGCGTCTTATGTACAGTTGGGTTTCTTCATTAGGAAAAATAGATTTTCACCGACATATTTTTTAAAGCCAACTTACCTTCTACATTTAATATTTTTCATGTGAAATTAGTTTATATATGTAGTTTACCTACCTTAATATCAGATGCTGTTCCTTGTAGAGAACCCACGTTCGAAATTTCTCCTTTCGTTATAAAGTTGGAATCACCAAAACTTATGGATTTTGGCGGGATTTTAAGCAAGAGGTCGCTTTTTAGTGTTCTCTCAAAACCTGTTACGATCTGTCCTGAAGAATGCTCATTAGCTAAGGTGGTACCAGAGTCTTCAGTATTTTGTTTTGATTTGTTAGGTTTTGGTAATATTGTTTGAGTGTCTTCATTGGTGTTCTCGGACAAACCTTTTGTTGTTGTCAAGGTAACACTATAACTTTCATTAGTTATTGGTAAGGTTGTTTGGGTGTCTTCATTGGTGTTCTCGGACAAACCTTTTGTTGTTGTCAAGGTAACACTATAATTTTCATTAATTATTGGTAAGGTTGTTTGGGTGTCTTCATTGGTGTTCTCGGACAAACCTTTTGTTGTTGTCAAGGTAACACTATAATTTTCATTAGTTATTGGTAAGGTTGATTGGGTGTCTTCATTGGTGTTCTCGGACAAACCTTTTGTTGTTGTCAAGGTAACATTATAACTTTCATTAGTTATTGGTAAGGTTGATTGGGTGTCTTCATTGGTGTTCTCGAACAAACCTTTTGTTGTTGTCAAGGTAACATTATAACTTTCATTAATTATTGGTAAGGTTGATTGGGTGTCTTCATTGGTGTTCTCGAACAAACCTTTAGTTGTTGCCAAGGTAACATTATAACTTTCGTTATTTCTTGCTGATTGTTTAGTCGTTGTTGTAAAAGTTACTGGAGTTTTTTTCTCGTCGGTCTCAGTTGAAGAATATGTTGTCTCCATGGTAACAACGGTACCAGCAGAAGTAATCTCGGTAGGACTTCCTGTAGTTGTTAAAGTTTGTGCAGTAACTTCCACAGCAGTCTGTCTGAAATAATCTAAAGTTGTTAAGACAGCAGTAGAATTATCGGGAACTATTTCTGTTGTTGTTGTCGTTGTAATTTTTCTATTGAAATGCTTTGAAAAATCATCTGTTCCTAAGGTAATAACAGGAGTTCCTATTTCATCAGGTAGTAATGATTTTGCTGTTGGTGTAATATCAAAACCTTCCTCTGGGTTAAAATGCTTTTCGTCATCAGCCACTTGAACTGAAACAGAAGTCTGTCTATTAATTCGTAAGCTTACTTTTGTGGTACTTGTGTTAAAGGGGTAATTTCGTGCATAATTTTGGGTGTTCAAATTATCTTCGTCAAGAGGTTGTGTATCACTTGCGAATGCACTTTTTGATGTGGTAACATCCTGCGATTCCCTTTTTGTTGATATATCGAAAAGAGTGGCTTTATTGGAGAAGGCTGCTTCGGTTGTCCTCTCCTGTTGGGATGTCCTTAAATTTTGTCCAGTAGCATATGGTACTACATGCATGGTAGCTACCATTAACAGAAGTACTGTCGTTATAAATACATTTGCATTTCTTTTAAGAAATGTAACCTTAAGCCTAAGCGTTTCACACAAGACAGTCAGCAACATTGTAGAAGATGAAAGATGAATTTATAAGATTAATATAAATGGATTGTTCGTATTTGCATGCTGGTTGATAATCCTAAACCTTTATGCAAATTTAACTTGCATGTCGCAAGTCTAATAGTGGGAGAATATTTACTAAGACAGATTTCTCAGTCAGAGAGGAAAACAGAATTTTTATATATGACTGTTAAAAAAAATTGATGTTTCAATCTGAAGGGTAAAAATGAAGATTGCTTCAGCTAGAAGGACAAACAGAATTATTTGTTTGGACGACTATTGAAGAGAACGGTTGCTTCAACTTGAAGGACACACAGAATTCTTCGTGGATGACAACTGTATTTGGTTTGGCCAGTTTCTCACAAGCGTCACGTGTTTAAATCTCTTCGCTGTTAGGAGAAGAGTCTGCTTTTTTCTTGGCACAATCACAGCCACTATTGAACTTTAAGAGAAAACGTCACAAGGACACGAGAAAACGACAACGCCCTCTACAATGGTGAAATTGTAGGTCGACAAGCCGAGAGGTCAGAAGAGCGAAACCAAATAAAGTGACGAGTGTTATGGTTGAAGGGACAGGACGGGATGGTTGCAGACGTAACAAAAAGATTTAATTATTCACTCTTCGTGGTAACTTTCTGCTCGCCTGGTGCAGATACATTGTCCCATATCACGTGATCGTTAAAGCGAGTCTGCCAAGATAAAAACAGGGCTTGACCAGTCTAGGAGCACACTGCGGGGGACACAATATGATCCTCTTTGTGTCTGTTGAAAGCAATATTTTTTCATCCGTGACAGACTTCGATGTTTATAAATATGTGACTTCGTGAGCGCGATATCTCTTAACTGTGGCAAGTTGGAGACAAAATTGAGCAATTAACAACCGAACAACTTGCAAAAGTTTCGGTTATTGTAATCTCTGCTAATAAAAATGCAATTGGAGCTTCGAAGTGTATTCTTCCTCGCACCAAGGCGTGGATGGCCTACTTTATTTCCTCTCAACTCTGTAGCATAGAAACAACTTAAAATTTTCTATTATGATAACTAATCACTGAAACGTTGCAAATGCTTCTTTTAAATTTTTTTAATTGTGATACAGTGGAAGAGAAGTCTTCCGTCTTGAAGTCTTTCCAATTTAATTTCAGTTTCACAAAGCGTGGAATGACTCTTGTAAGTCTTGATAGTATCTCTTAGTCGTTAGAAAGAAGCAATTTAAACAAACAACTGAACAAAAATACCCAGAGCGTCTTAATGAGACGAGAACACTTCTAACACAGAATTGACAAATATCGCCAGATATCTAGAATGTACTTGAAGGAAGCCATATGAAAATATACAGTTAAATCTTCAGTTATGATTCAAACGTCAAAAGCCTGAGAAGTGTTACAAAATCCATAGGCCTAAAAATTGTCATGATTCAGTTCTAGTATTGAACGAAGCGCTTATTGGGCAGTGACTTGATAAAAGGGAGGTTTCTAAATGCTTTTTTTTAACGTTATGATTTCGAACAGCAATGGACATGTTAAGACAAAGGTGTTTTGGTAACAATGGACCTGTTGGTTTTTCAATATTGTGCTGATCTTACATTTTACTTAGAGTCCTACGTATATCCTTATCCAATCAACTCACGTGTTCTAGTTTTGAATGAAACCCTTATTGTGAACAAATGTAGATCTGAAGTGCTATTTTTTTATACACACGTGCGATTTTGATAAGCTATGGATTGTTTGTTTGTTTTTGAATTTCGCGCAAAGCTATTCGAGGGCTATCTGTGCTAGCCGCCCCTAATTTAGCAGTGTAAGACTAGAGGGAAGGCAGCTAGTCATCACCACCCACCATCAACTCTGGAGCTACTCTTTTACCAACGAATAGTGGGATTGACCGTCACATTATAACGCCCCCACGGCTGAAAGGGCGAGCATGTTTGGCGCCATGGGGATGCGAACCCGTGACCCTCAGATTACAAGTCGCACGCCTTAACACGCTTGGCCATGCCGGGCCCCGCGTTATGGATAGTCGATAGTAATAGGACAGAAAATCACGTGCAATCATTTTGTTTTTGCGACAATTTTTAGCAACTTGGTTTTTTTAGTATTGTACTGGCTTTTCGAAAGAGTTTTTTTAACGCATGTATCATTGTTTTGAAATAAAAATATGTTCTGTCATAGTTACATAACTTTGAACTTCAACAAAGAATGAAATAGATCCCAATTTTAGCTTTAAAAGTACGAAATAGTTTATTTGGAATTTTTATGTTAAACACTGAGCTCTAAGACAGATGTTCCTCCTAGTGTTACAGCGGTGTGTCTGCGGACTTACAACGCTAGAAACCGGGTTACGATACCCGTGCTGGACAGAACATAGACAGCTCATCCAATCAACTCACGAGTTCTAGTTTGGAATGAAACCCTTATTGAGCCACTAGTTATCAGGTAGTGGGTATCGAGTCATCGTACTTATGGTCGGGGCTAGCGGGGTTTCACTGAACTCTAAGACAGATGTCCCTCCCAGTGACACAGCGGTGTGTCTGCGGACTTACAACGCTAGAAACCGGGTTTCGATACCCGTGCTGGACAGAACATAGATAGCTCATTGTGTAGCTTTGAGCTTAATTACAAAAACGAACAAATTCTACTCGTATATCGTATTGAAAGAGAAATGTCTCTGTCACAGTTTATGCCTCCAAGTGGCACAACCTTAAGTCTTTGGATTTGTAACATAGGTATCTCATTGTGTAGCTTTGCGTTTAACTACGAGCAAACAAACTACATGAGCTGAGAGGAGCCGGTGGGAAGAGTTGGTTCGCCGTCTTCTAAGATCCTTGCCGTGAAGGACACGTCAGAGTCGGTTTTATGACCTCCCATACCACAAAAGAGCTACTAGTGATCAGGTAGTGGCTAGCGAGTCATCGCACTTACGGTAGGGGCTAACGACACTTGTGACTCATTAGTTGGCGCGTCTCAAATTTAATCATATACTTCTGTTTGTCCAAAAAACACGCGAGTCATCGGCCTTCGGATGTGAAGATCGTTTTAAAAACCAAGATGTTTTTACATAATAGTACACGCACCATATTGATTGGAGGTTCTGTAGAGTGTGTTTCAAAGCTGCTATTGGCGGACTGCACACGAGAAGATATAAACGATACTGTCATTAGGAACAGTTTGTTTAGCTCAAGCTAAAATTCATTTATTTGTTTTGGTTGTTTTTCCTCAGCTATCTGAAGGTCACTCAAGGATTTGGATTTGACAGGATTTGAAGGGTTTAGCAGAAGATTTTGTTTCTTTAACGTACGTCATTAAGGCCACGATTTAACAATAGCATGTAAGCGCAGATAATCGTGACGTGTAGTTAGCATGCTCCGACTATAAATCTGAAGATTCCTGGTTCGCAGCCCCTTGTAGCAAAAAGAAAAATTAGAGTGCGTTTTGCACTTTGCGGTCGTTGGTGCGTTAGAAGAGTAGCAGTAAATTCTAACTTTTCGTGTATACAAGAGTAACACAATACTTTGCTGTGGATGCTTTAACTAACTAGCGAACGTCCATGTAATGGTGTCAGTTAAAAAACGAAATACATGGCTTTAGTTAAATTACAATTTTTTTTTAAATTGTTATTACGGTACCTGAAATTGGAAAATTAAAAACTGAATTAGTGAAACAGTGTTCAGAGAACAAAGATTTGTAATTTTTAAAGAATGACAAATTTATCGGTATAATTTCAAGAAGGATGGAAATGGTACGTGAAACATGTGTTAAGAACTGTATACCCAACTGAGCCTCACATAACTCAATAAGGTTAAACGTACATATTAGGCTTAATGCTCTCTTTTGGTAAAAGCGTGGTTGTCCTTACTTTTGAATTGTGGACTGTAGGAGGGCAACAATTTGACTGTCTAAAGTGGTCATTATTAACCTTCATGACTACGCGTTAAAATATCCACCTTTCAGTACACCTGGGGTCCATATGGACTCCGCATGTATTCAATTGTCATAATGTTGAAGCTATGATTTAGATGTTGAAAAGCTAGCATACTGGTTTCTCATAACATTCTGCAGATAAACTGTGAGATAGGCTTTGTACCGTAAGTGTAAACTACGTGATTTATTATTACAAAACATAAAATGTATTTATATTAATTTTCTAAAATTTAGACAAAAATTGTCATCATTGACATATATTTTAATAATATAGCGAGACTCCATCTCTAATCAACATCTCAAAATTAAAACTAATAACATACCGAATGAAGAAACAGATTTCTCGAATATGTAACAAATAAAACACAAAATTGAACGAAAACGTGCTTGGGGTCCGAACGGACTCAGGAGGATCGAACTACATCAAACTTTGTTTCAGAGCTAAACTAATGCCAAATTTTAGGCAACACGTAAGCAAAACTTATTCTGAGTGAACATAAAGCGTTTCTCGTGTCTTTTACCAGTCATATTACAAACACTTGTCACACCGAACACAGGGTGTGGAGTGATCAGCGCAGACATGGTGTCCACATGCTGTACATGTTTGACGGATTTTTCTGTCCGCCATTCTTGGGCAAAGATAGCATCGTTTTTTTTTTTCTGTTGCTGGTACACCTTGACAAGCATGTTGTCCTGTGTCAAGCAATCCTAGATCCACAAAGGCAGATTTGACGTCTTTCGACATTGCACGGGGATTCTGAAGACGTCTCTGAAGTAGGTTATGAGCATTACTTCACTTCAGAAGTGATCTAAATATATAATCAATGTTTATCACAATGGATAACCTCTGAGAGTCTATACACGCAAAATACCTGATGAAGACGCAGAGATCCAGATCTGTATATTACTTGAGGTTCGCACGGACCCTATGCAACTTTTTATTCACAAAGAGTATTTGACTGGATAACATCGAATGTTTTACTATTTTTGTGTCAGAGAATGACAATGTAACAATTACATAAAAATATAACTGGTCAATGAAAAAACTATTTATCGTCGGGGTCCATATGGTTCTCAGGTGTACTGATGAAGGTTGACCGAATAGCGGGACTGACGCTCACTCTCATAACGGCATACAGTTGAAAGTCCGAAGCGTGTTTGGCATTTCCACGACTCTAATTTGTTTGTTTTAAATTTCGCTCAAAGCAACACAAGGGCTACCTGCGCTATCCGTCCCTAATTTAGCAGTGTAAGACTAGAGGGAAGGCAGCTAGTCATCATCACCCACCGCCAAATCTTGGGCTGCTCTTTTACCAACGAATAGTGGGATTGATCGTTACATTATAACGCCCCCACGGCTGAAAGGGCGAGCATATTTGGTGTGATGAAGATTCGAACCCGCGACTTTCAGATTACGAGTCGAGTACCTTAACTACCTGGCCATGCCGGTCCCCTCTCGACCTGTGTCACTGAAATGATGTCATATATGAACTATTCACCGCACCCTAAGTTTTCCTGCATACACCGATATGCACGGGAAGCGTTGATGTAGTCGCCTGTCCACTATCTCCCTCGTGCGCTCGAATCTCAAACATTTATGAAATTGAATTGTGATAACTAATATAATTTCCACTTATTTGTCATATCGTTATCTTTTGTATTGTTAAATACAGATAATTAAACGTGGTAGAAGTAGTAGGTTTTGAATTCCATAGGTGGCAGTAGTAGGAATGTCAAACACAAAGAAAAGATCCCACTTCATAACAAAGCATAGGCGTGCACGAAATAACTGTTTACATGGAGAATAATGACTAATATGGAAACACGTGTTTTGTTTGCATGTTTTGACATCGAGTATTCCTTTAAAAATATGTTTAAACAATTATTTATATGTCATGGTCCATGAGAAACGAAAAGACTAGATTTGGAGTAGGTGGCTGTTAACTCGTTGTTGTTTTAGTGAACCTGCGCACAGACAATAGTCGAATTTTTGAGCAGGATATGGACTACCACAGGAAGTGACATCATCACTAATCTTCAAGGTCACGGAGCTCGCGCAGTGAACCACACTTTCACATCCTGCAAGAAGCATAAGGCCTAACAAGTAAAAGCTTCAATGATTCATCAGTTTTAGTAATGTTGTACTTCAAATTCTGTTACGTTCCATTGGATGTGAAACCATTTTTCTATCTATTTTTGTCGTTGTTGTTTTGGAAGTTCCGTCAAAATATTCAAGTGTGTATTTAAAAAGATTCAAGAAACAGTCATACAGTCTCTTAGAGTTTGTTTATCGGATGTTTCGCGTAAAACTACACGAGGGCTGTGTTAGCCATCCCTAATTTAGCCGTCCAGTGGAAGACTAGAAAAAAAGCAGGTAGTCGTCACCACCCTCTGCCAACTACTGGGCTACTCTTTTATTAACGAATAGTGGGATAGACTGAAACATTATAATGCCCCCACGGTTGAAAGGGCAAGCACGTTTGATGCGGCAGAGATTTGAACCCGCGACTCTTAGATTACAAACTAAGACATTATGGGTGATTATTTCTCCGACTACACTTGTAATTATAAGATCGTAACTAGCAAGCTTTCATCAAATCACTCTTAGCGCTACCTGGTTTCAGTTTTGTTAACTACGAATTCCCATGTTCAATATATTTTTAGGCCTAAAGTTATGAAATTCCAGATACTGGTTTCATTACTTTACCGTTTTATCTCCAGCGTTTTTACGATATAAAATTTCCCGCCACATTAGAATACTGAATTATTCGACATACTCTTTTATTAGTAAAATAATTGGAGTTAAATTCAGTAAACAATCTCAGCCAACACGTAACTGTATCTCGCTGCTGCAGCTGTAAGTCTACGGGTATACAACGCTATAATTAGGGGTTCGACATCCCTCGTTGGGCTCAGCAGATAGCCGGATGTGGCTTTGTTATAAGAAAACATACAAACACACACTCTGCGAGAGCATTAGAAGTTTAAGTAAGAATCAGTTTAAATAGTTTTTGACAAGCCTTGGAAAGTTTATTATTTTAAAAAACAAAACTACAGTTTAAAAAACATGATTAAAAGAGTGACGTGTTTAGCCTGAATTTCCAAGAAATATTCATGATAAATAAACATAATCCTGTAAAACCAAATGGTTAAAATTAACATCTCATTATTAAAGTTTTCTCATTTGTGTAATGACTTCAGAATCTCATAATAGTGAGAGCCCCCTAACCTCTGTAACAAGTTTAGCATCTCATAATTAAAGTCCTCTCATCTGTGTAATAAGTTTAACATCTTATTTTTAAGTCCTCTCATCTCTGTAGCAAGTTTAGCATCTCATTGTTAAAGTCCTCTCATCTCTGTAATAAGTTTAACATCTCATAATAATGAGAGCCCTCTCATCTCTGTAACAAGTGTAGCATCTCATTGTTAAAGTCTTCTCATCTGTGTAATAAGTTTAACACCTCATAATAATGAGAGCCCTCTCATCTCTGTAACAAGTGTATCATCTCATTGTTAAAGTCTTCTCATCTTTGTAATAAGTTTAACATCTCATAATAATGAGAGCCCTCTCATCTCTGTAACAAGTGTATCATCTCATTGTTAAAGTCTTCTCATCTGTGTAATAAGTTTAACACCTCATAATAATGAGAGCCCTCTCATCTCTGTAACAAGTGTATCATCTCATTGTTAAAGTCTTCTCATCTTTGTAATAAGTTTAACATCTCATAATAATGAGAGCCCTCTCATCTCTGTAACAAGTGTATCATCTCATTGTTAAAGTCTTCTCATCTGTGTAATAAGTTTAACACCTCATAATAATGAGAGCCCTCTCATCTCTGTAACAAGTGTATCATCTCATTGTTAAAGTCTTCTCATCTGTGTAATAAGTTTAACACCTCATAATAATGAGAGCCCTCTCATCTCTGTAACAAGTGTATCATCTCATTGTTAAAGTCTTCTCATCTGTGTAATAAGTTTAACAACTTATTATTAAAGTCACTTAATGGGTATAATGTTTAATATTCTATTATGAAAGTCTCTTCACGATTAGATTGAAATAATCCACCTTAGAATAGTTAAGTTGTGTCCACTTTAGAATCACTAAGTTCACATTGAATTATAATAATTGTATTTCCTTCTTAAAAACAACCTCAAAGTTATCAAGATGTCCTTAACTGTTGCATTCGAATCTTTAATAATTCTTAGATTTTGATAAAAATACAGTTTGGTTTTCAATATACTTAATGTTCTCTACCCTAACAAGGCCCAGCATGGTCAGGTGGTTAGTGCACTTAACTTGTAACCTGAGGGTCGCAAGTTCGAATACCCGTCACATCAAACATGCTCGCCTTCTCGGAAAGCCGTTTGGGCAATATAATGTGACGGACAATCTTACTATTCATTGGTTAAAGAGTAGCCCAAGCGGTGATGACTAGCTAGCTGCCTTTCTTGTTGTCTCTAGCCTTACCTTCTAGTCACGTAGAACTTTGCGCGAAATTCAAAACAAACTCTAACTTTATAATCCAATTTACTGGTTTATTTTTGCTTTTATGGCTTAAATATGGGTTGTTCTAAAATAAAATCACTTTAAAGTCGCTTGTCGCACCTGAACAAGAACCACTCTGATGTTCGCGTATAAGCGAAAAAACCAAACCCAACAAAAACAGTTCGTTGCAACCTAAGAACTATGATCGTATATCGGAATTAAGCTCGAATTTATTACAAATAAGACACTTCTAGCATTATAGCCGAATCTCAAATATCGACGGTAACACTGAAGGTTTTTAAATTCAATTATGCAAGGGAATCTGATATACGGTGATTTCTCCACTTCCTAAATATGACTTGTAAATCATAAAATTGATATAAAACTTTGTAAAACATAATTAATTAGTAAAAACAGTTTTTATCGGACCTCTGTAGCAGGTCCAATTCTGAAATCCGGTGCTTTTTTCCCCACCGTGGACAGCGCTTGGATGGCCCATTGTGTTGCTTTGTTTGTTTGTTTTTGAATTTCGCGCAAAGCTACTCGAGGGCTATCTGTGCTAGCCGTCCCTAATTTAGCAGTGTAAGACTAGAGGGAAGGCAGCTGGTCATCACCACCCACCGCCAACTCTTGGGCTATTCTTTTACCAACGAATAGGGGGATTGACTGTCACGTTATAACGCCCCCACGGCTGAAAGGGCGAGCATTTTTGGCGCGACAGGGATGCAAACCTGCGACCCTCAGATTACGAGTCGCACGCCTTAACACGCTTGGCCATGCTAGACCTGTGTTGCTTTGTGCTGAGACAGACAGCTAACGTTTAATATTTCTGCAAGCACTAGCCGTATATGATTTGTTTGTTTGTTTTTATAAGCGAAAACCTGGACAACGGTTTATCTGCTCTGTGTTTATTACATGCGTAGATTTTTAGAAATATTGATTTTCAAACTGCCTGTTGAGTTATAGGGAAAAACTGTGAAGAAATGTAGTGTAAAATATACATTAACAATTAACAAGTTTTTAAAATAAAGCACAAACAACCTTCATTATGTGTCATTTTTGTAAACAACGCGTTTCTTTGACGTCTAAAAATGTCTAATGAAATGTTTGGTCAATGAGCCAAATTGGCATGAAAAAATCTGAATAAGCGAAACTTTATTCATGTTGTTGTCAACAGATAGCAGCACTAAACAGCATCCCCTTTATTTGCTTTGCTTCTCGATGACGTAATTTTTAAAGTAACCTCCACTTTAGTGACATTAAATGACCAAAGACATTGTGAAAACACACTCAATTAAATTTTCCACACCAAGGAACTAGTCTTCACAGAAATAAAAACAACTGTCGCTAAACTGGAACAACATGACAAATATCAAAATCTTAAGTTCATACTGATTTCATTAATTGTTACATGTTCTTGGATTTTTGTCCAGTATTATTTTTACGTGTGTCATAAAAACGTAACAGGTAGTTACTGAAATATATATGTAATTTTTTATCGCTACAAACTAAGCTTAAGCCTAAGATTTCCCATAATGTGAGGTAATTAAGTTGTAAAATGAATCACTTCCAGGTAGGCGATCACGTCGACTATGAAAATCATCTGTTGAAGTTTAATTAGTGTTTGGAGTTTCCACTCGACGGGACAGTCGACTGTGAAAGGTTCAACAGGAATACGATTTTAAATATTAAGTAAAAATGTGCATAGTGTGTTTTGTTTGTTCGTTTTTGCATTTCGCGCAAAGCTACACGAGGGCTATCTGTGCTAGCCGTCCCTAATTTAGCAGTGTAAAATTAGATAGAGGGAAGGCAGATAGTCATCACCATCTACCTCCAACTCTTGGGCCACCCTTTTACCAACTAATAGTGGGAGTGACTGTAACATCATAACGCTCCCACGGCTGAATGGGCGAGAATATTTGTTGTGACGGGAATTCGAACGCGCGACCCTCGGAGTACGAGTCGAACGCCTTAACCACCTGGCTATGCCAAGCCATGTGCAAACCGTGATAGGAACTTTTACCACAAGACCTGGAGGAACCTTAGTGTTTTTGCTACATTTTTTCTTACAAAGTGTCATGCATATGCACTGAAACTGCTCTTACACTAAAACTATTTTATTAGGCTCTCTTTTCAACGATAACGGTTCTGATAACGTGTAAGACACGCCTCTGATAAACTTGTTCACAGTTGTGTTTGTTCTCTGACGATAAAGTAAATCATAAAGTAAGTTACTTCATTTAGCTCACAGCGAAAACGTGAAAAGATATGTCTTGTTATAAACCCCATTCAACGACATATCACTCCATATTAGAGCCCCCTTAATGTGGAAGGTTCGTCACTTCTGCCGATAACCTAATGTTCTGATAATTAAAGGTAAGGTTGAAGATTCTTCTGAAATAAGAGTATTTTCCAATGTTGTGAAATTAATCTAATTTGTTTATAAATTATAAATTTCGCCTTTAAAACGCATATGTTACGGGAAAATACTTGAAGGGTTTAGGACTAATTTAGTAGGTAAAGCAGATCTTGTATTTCATAGGGAAAAAACAAAGACAGAAATAGTTGGACAGCATCACAAGAATGAGTAAGATGTTAACTTGAATAACACTATGTAACACAAATTTTGTTCCTGGATAGTATGTGTTATTTCTTAATTGGTTATGCTGTAAAAGGGCCCGGCATGGCCGAGTGTGTTAAGGCGTTTGTCTTGTAAGCCGAGGATCGCGGATTTGAATCCCGCTCGCATCAAACAGGCTTGCTCTTTCAGCCGTAGGGGCGTTATAATGTGACGGTCAATCCCACTATTCGTTGGTAAAAGAGTAGCTCAAGAGTTGGCGGTGGGTGGTGATGACCAGCTGCCTTCCCTCTAGTCTTACACTGCTAAATTAGGGACGGCTAGCGCAGATAGCTCTCGTGTAGCTTTGCGCGAAATTCCAAACAAACAAGTGCAGAAAATGGCCATTATTCTCTTCAAACTTTGTTTTTGTGACCTGGATAATGAAATTTAGAAGTTAACCTATTTTCTATGTAAAAACGGGCAAATTTGCACATTTTCATTTACATAAGGTCTGAATAAAACAACATATGAATCAAGATTTATACTAAAGTTATACAAAAATGTTCACAAGTGAGTGGTTTTTCGAGATTTTCGACTTTAATGTAAATCACTTTCACGTATGAGCCCCAAAATATAGTCTCCCATCATGTTTTCATCATACGCTCCTTGGTAGCGGCGTTCAAAGACCAGGATATCTTGGTGGAAGCGCTCGCCTTGCTCCTCTGAGTATGTTCTCATGTTCTCCTTGAATTTATTGAGATGAGCGACAAACTTATGGACTTTCAGCTCATTTTGCCGTAGTTCTTCACCAGAGCCTTAACCAGTTCCACATAATTTTCGGCCTTGTGGTTGCTCAAGAAGTTCCAAACCACTGCGACAACGCTGCCCCAAGCTTTGCTTCCTTTCCTACTGAGCGTCTTGGGGAATTTTTTATTTGTGGTCCAACAAAGACACAAGCTTTGACCTTTGCCTCAGACAGCTTAGGGAAGAAGTCTCGAATATACTTGAAGGCTGCAGAATCCTCATTAAGAACTGTGACAAATTGTTTCATAAGACCCAATTTTATGTGCAAAGTGGGAAAAACATCTTCTGGAGGTCCACTAGTGACTCACACTTGACATTGTGCCTCTCCTCAGAGAACTTGGTCCGTTATCGTCAGTTCTTCCTGTTGTAGCGCGCTGCGGTGTCCCTGCTATCCCAAAGGTAAAGATAACATGGAAACTTGGTAAAGCTTCCTTGTAGACCCATCAGGAATGTCACCATTTTGAAGTATCCAATAACCTCCCAGCCATACTCATTATACTTCAAGGTTTCTATCAAGATCTTGAATTGTTGTATTCCTCTTTGAGGTGCACCGAATGAGCCAGGGGAAGAGACGGATACTTATTCCTGTTATGGATCAGCACTGCTTTGATGCTTCTGGATGCGTCTGGAGAATGCTTGCAGCTTTTTTGATGCCATCTCTGATAAAATCAGATAGGTCTATGTGTTCACTTAGGCAGTCAGAAGTAAACTGAAGTGGTGAGCTCCTGTATATATATTACCATGGAAAGTACTAGAAAATTCTAAAAGGTTCTTGAAAACATTTGCAAGTACGAAAAGATTCTCTATCAGCTACTCAGCCCTGAATCTACCTGAAATGTCTTGGAAAATGGGTAAATTTGAAAATTTCATTACCCAGGTAACAAAGGTAAAGTTTGAAGAGAAAAATAGGTCTTTTCCATTTACTTTAGACGTAAGCAATTGTGAAATAACACTTTCTGTCCAGGAACAAGAAACAGTAAACATTTTGTTACATCGTGTAATTATTCATTTCTGCAGGTTCATGATGTTAGATAAACAAGTAGGTTTTAAAGCCTCGATAGAAATGAAATAGAAACCCTATAACCCGAGCACTTTCTAAAGGTAGACCAGTTTGTCCCTGAAGAAGAAAGGTCCACCTTTCAGAAGCGCTCGGGTTATGGGGTTTCTACTTCATTTCTATTATTTCGGAAGAAAAAGGAAAGACCAGAGATGACACTTCTAATAAACTTCGCATCACTTTCTTCAATTTACCTTTTCAATATCATATCATGATATTTTTCCCATAATTATAAAATAAAAGACACCTGGTGGTACAGCGGTAACATTACGGACTTATAATGCTAAAATTCAGGTTTCGATCCCAAGCAAATAGCCCAATGTGATTTTGCTCTAAAACAAAGAAAATAAAAAAAATATATAAAAATAATTATTGCGAAAAGATAAATAACAACTTGTAACCTTATATATGTAGAAACGGCTCGTTTGGGTTGAAAAAAATTTTTTACGTAAAGGAGCGAACAACGTTTCGACCTTCTTCGGTCATCGTCAGGTTCACAAAGAAAGAAAGAGGTAACTGACCGATAGCTGATCACATGTTTGAAGGGGGTTGTGTAACTGAGTGTAGGAATGTAGAGGGCGTGCTTAGATGTTTGATTATATTTATTAATATAGGTATATAGGTGTTCCTTTGTATTGGTTTATTTTGGGCTTGAGTTGTTGTATAAGTAAGGCTTCTTAAATTTCACGTTTGTTTATGTTTGTTTCTTTATTTAGTATTTGGGTGCTTTCTATGGTTATGTTGTGTTTATTTGACTTGCAGTGTTCGAAAATATGTGAAGGTGACTTTTTATGTTCTTTGAATCTGGTTTCCATTTTTCTACTTGTTTCTCCAATACAGAAGTCGTGGCAGTTATCACATTGTATTTTATAAATAATGTTGGTGTGGTGTTTGTCAGTGTAGTTTTTACATAGTATAGACCTCAGTTTTGTACCTGGTTTTTTAATAAATTTGGCATTAACTGGAATGTCATATTTTGTTTCTAGTTTTTGCCAAATGTTGGTTATTTTTCTGCTGATGTCAGGAATATATGGTATGCAGCAGTATATGGTTTCTACATATATATTTTTCTCTACAAGTGGGTTTTCTTGACGTCACTCATTAACTTGTAACATTGATACCCCCAGTACAACAGTAACCAGAAACCAGGTTTCGATACCCACGGTGAGCAGAGCACAGATAGCCCATTGTGTAGCTTTGTGCTTAACTACAAAAAACAAACAAACTGCTTCACGCTGGTGGCTCACCCGTTAGAGTCATCAGGGCTTATAATGCTAACATGTGTGGCTCTAGTTCTGTGGTGGACACAAGACAGAAAACCCATTTTGTAGGTTTGGGCTTAAACCACATAAACCAACTTGATAATAGCGAAAAACAATGAATGTTAAATAAGAGTTTGATTTTTTTATAGAAGTATTCATTCGTTTATAACGTAATAAGGATGTGTTATACAACTTGAAGTGGGACCACACTTACTTTATTTCTCTGCTAAATGGTGTCCGTTGGCTGTTTAAATTCGAAGAGATTATATTCAAGTTGTTATTTGGATTTACAGTCACGGTGACTCTTGCCAAGAATTAGAGTGTATAACTACTGTGAGACGGATGGGAAATATATCCCTTAGGAACTACTCCTTGAATAAGAATTAGAAACTGGAAAGCATCGATTGGAGCTCTTGTGATTTCTTTATGACCAGTCGGGACGAGATTCGTTCAGTTAAGCTGAGAACCCGAGATTAACTTCAAATATACAGTACCATACGTGACACACTCTTCAGCTGCCTTAAATGTAATGTTCATGACGCTTTTCGCCCTTCTAGACTTTCAAGGATTTAATGTTTACTTTTACTATAAGCCTGTCGTATCATCTGCACAAACTATCTTACAGTGCAATTTTCAGTTTTTATCATCCTACCATTATTTGTATTTTATCTTCATATCGTCATCTATAGTTTATTATCTTACCATCATCTGTAGTTTTTCGTCTTACTATCATCTATAGTTTATCATCTTATCATCATCTGTAGTTTTATCATCTTATCATCATCTGTAGTTTTATCATCTTATCATCATCTGTAGTTTATCATCTCACCATCATTTTCAGTTTTTATCATCCTACCATTATCTTCAGTTTTTATCATCTTACCATCACTATGATTAATTGCATTTTATTCTAGATCTTTAATTCTGTCATCTTACTATAATCTTTACTTCTATCATCATAATTCATATTTTTATCATCCTACCATTATCTGTGGTTCTATCATACTACCATATTTTTATCGTCCTGTTTTCATCTGTGGTTCTTAATCATCTGTAACTTTTATCATTCACCCATTACTCTTAATTGTTTTAAATTAGCAATGAAACAAACGTGAAATTTATTGTGTGTGAAACTTCCTAGCCTTCGCCGTAGAACAAAACTAAAGAAAACTATAAATCCTATCTTAATAGTTCTTACGTACAGAGTTTCACTTTAAGGTTAACTACTTTCCCACAACTAGCTGTAGTAGGAATGGATATTTTATAGAAACTGGCTAGTTTATCATATAGTTTGGATATTGTCTAATTGATGACAACGAATTTGGGCGCTATCACCACAGCCATCACACCCAATCAAGAATACCATAACATTATAATGTCTATAAAAATATAAAGTTGCTATACTATTCCCAGTATTATTGTGGTGAATGCATACGTGGTTTCAAGATCAGATTCGCTTCACAGCAGGCATGTAGTCTCTCAATATGGATCTCATTACATGGTGGAAGAACATCTAAGGAACATTATCCTTCTGTTGGATAATTGGATCTAAACATCTGCCTAATTCTTTTCGGTGCATGGCGGACAGTGAAAGGAAACAAACGTTCCTTGTGGTTGATGAGTATTGCTTAAATCACACTCAAAGTATATGTTTAGACTAGTGCTTTTTATGGCTAATATACTCGAACACCAGTACCACACATACTGACCACAATATCTGGTGAAGGCC
Source organism: Tachypleus tridentatus (assembly GCF_004210375.1). NCBI lineage: Eukaryota > Metazoa > Arthropoda > Merostomata > Xiphosura > Limulidae > Tachypleus > Tachypleus tridentatus. Next base: position 20,444,293 of record NC_134834.1, read on the forward strand.
TTTGAAACGAGCAGACCCAGCACGGCCAGTTGATTAAAACGCTCAACTCGTAATCTGAGAGTCGCGGGTTCAAATCCCCGTCGTACCAAATAAACTCACCCTTTCAGCCGTCGGGGCGTTATGTGGTTCGATCAATCCCACTATTCGTTGGTAAATGAGTAACCCTAAATTTGGTGGTGGGTGGTGATTACTAACTACCTACGCTCTAGTCTAACACTGCTAAATTAAGGATGGCCAGCGCAGATAGTCCTCGTGTAGCTTTGCGCGAAATTCAAAACAAGCAAACCAGCAGTGAATTGACTGAAGCAGCAACTGAACAGTCCATGAAACTCTCGTTATTTTGTTGGACTTTTGACAGTGTATCAGGTCCATGTTGTAGATTCCACGGAGGCGAGGTTAGTGGACACCACATTTTTTACGTTTTATTAGTGGACACTGGATACCAAACGAACTTACTTTCAATCAACCTTATAATGATATTGACTTTTACATTATCATATGTTTTTTAATTTCGCACAAAGCTACTCGAGGGCTATCTGCGCTAGCCGTCCCTAATTTAGCAGTGTAAGACTAGAGGGAAGGCAGCTAGTCATCACCACCCACCGACAACTCTTGGGCTACACTTTTGCCAACGAATAGTGAGATTGACCGTCACATTATAACGCCCCTACAGCTGAAAGAGCGAGCATGTTTGGTGCGACCGGGATGCGAACCCGCGATCCTCGGATTACGAGTCGAACGCCTTAACACACTTGGTCATGCCGGACCCTATCAGATAATATAATGAACGGGTAAACATCTGTAGTTCGAATGTTTTGGGTATGAGTGATAATCTTACATCATGGATAGTTTTCTTGTTTGTGTTTTCTCACATCATGGATAGTTTTCTCGTTTGTGTTTTCTCACAGCATGGATAGTTTTCTTGTTTGTGTTTTCTCACATCATGGATAGTTTTCTTGTTTGTGTTTTCTCACATCATGGATAGTTTTCTCGCTTGTGTTTTCTTACATCATAGGTAGTTTTCTCGTTTGTGTTTTCTCACAGCATGGATCGTTTTCTTGTTTGTGTTTTCTTACATCATGGATAGTTTTCTTGTTTGTGTTTTCTCACATCATGGATAGTTTTCTCGCTTGTGTTTTCTCACAGCATGGATAGTTTTCTTGTTTGCGTTTTCTTACATCATGGATAGTTTTCTTGTTTGTATTTTCTCACATCATGGATAGTTTTCTTGTTTGCGTTTTCTTACATCATGGATAGTTTTCTTGTTTGTATTTTCTCACATCATGGATAGTTTTCTTGTTTGTGTTTTCTTACATCATAGGTAGTTTTCTCGTTTGTGTTTTCTTACACCATGGATAGTTTTCTTGTTTGTGTTTTCCTACATCATGGATAGTTTTCTTGTTTGTGTTTTCTTACATCATGGATAGTTTTCTTGTGTGTGTTTTCTTACATCATGGATAGTTTTCTCGTTTGTGTTTTCCTACATCATGGATAGTTTTCTTGTATGTGTTTTCCTACACCATAGATAGTTTTCTTGTTTGTGTTTTCCTACATCGTGGATAGTTTTCTTGTTTGTGTTTTCTCACATCATGGATAGTTTTCTTGTTTGTGTTTTCTCACATCATGGATAGTTTTCTTGTTTGTGTTTTTTACACCATGGATAGTTTTCTTGTTTGTGTTTTCTCACATCATGGATAGTTTTCTTGTTTGTGTTTTCTTACATCATAGGTAGTTTTCTTGTTTGTGTTTTCTTACATCATAGGTAGTTTTCTTGTTTGTGTTTTCTTACATCATGGATAGTTTTCTTGTTTGTGTTTTCCTACATCATGGATAGTTTTCTTGTTTGTGTTTTCTTACATCATGGATAGTTTTCTTGTTTGTGTTTTCTCACATCATGGATAGTTTTCTTGTTTGTGTTTTCTTACATCATAGGTAGTTTTCTTGTTTGTGTTTTCTTACACCATGGATAGTTTTCTTGTTTGTGTTTTCCTACATCATGGATAGTTTTCTTGTTTGTGTTTTCTTACATCATGGATAGTTTTCTTGTGTGTTTTTTCTTACATCATGGATAGTTTTCTTGTTTGTGTTTTCTTACATCATGGATAGTTTTCTTGTTTGTGTTTTCCTACATCATGGATAGTTTTCTTGTTTGTGTTTTCTTACATCATGGATAGTTTTCTTGTTTGTGTTTTCTCACATCATGGATAGTTTTCTTGTTTGTGTTTTCTTACATCATAGGTAGTTTTCTTGTTTGTGTTTTCTTACACCATGGATAGTTTTCTTGTTTGTGTTTTCCTACATCATGGATAGTTTTCTTGTTTGTGTTTTCTTACATCATGGATAGTTTTCTTGTGTGTGTTTTCTTACATCATGGATAGTTTTCTTGTTTGTGTTTTCTTACATCATGGATAGTTTTCTTGTTTGTGTTTTCCTACATCATGGATAGTTTTCTTGTTTGTGTTTTCCTACATCATGGATAGTTTTCTTGTGTGTGTTTTCTTACATCATGGATAGTTTTCTTGTTTGTGTTTTCCTACATCATGGATAGTTTTCTTGTGTGTGTTTTCCTACATCATGGATAGTTTTCTTGTTTGTGTTTTCTTACACCATGGATAGTTTTCTTGTTTGTGTTTTCTTACACCATGGATAGTTTTCTTGTTTGTGTTTTCCTACATCATGGATAGTTTTCTTGTTTGTGTTTTCTTACATCATGGATAGTTTTCTTGTGTGTGTTTTCTTACATCATGGATAGTTTTCTTGTTTGTGTTTTCTTACATCATGGATAGTTTTCTTGTTTGTGTTTTCCTACATCATGGATAGTTTTCTTGTTTGTGTTTTCCTACATCATGGATAGTTTTCTTGTTTGTGTTTTCTTACATCATGGATAGTTTTCTTGTGTGTGTTTTCTTACATCATGGATAGTTTTCTTGTTTGTGTTTTCTTACATCATGGATAGTTTTCTTGTTTGTGTTTTCCTACATCATGGATAGTTTTCTTGTTTGTGTTTTCTTACATCATGGATAGTTTTTTTGTGTGTGTTTTCTTACATCATGGATAGTTTTCTTGTTTGTGTTTTCTTACATCATGGATAGTTTTCTTGTTTGTGTTTTCCTACATCATGGATAGTTTTCTTGTTTGTGTTTTCCTACATCATGGATAGTTTTCTTGTTTGTGTTTTCCTACATCATGGATAGTTTTCTTGTGTGTGTTTTCCTACATCATGGATAGTTTTCTTGTGTGTGTTTTCTTACACCATGGATAGTTTTCTTGTTTGTGTTTTCTCACATCATGGATAGTTTTCTTGTTTGTGTTTTCTTACATCATAGGTAGTTTTCTTGTTTGTGTTTTCTTACACCATGGGTAGTTTTCTTGTTTGTGTTTTCTTACATCATGGATAGTTTTCTTGTTTGTGTTTTCTCACATCATGGATAGTTTTCTTGTTTGTGTTTTCCTACATCATGGATAGTTTTCTTGTTTGTGTTTTCCTACATCATGGATAGTTTTCTTGTGTGTGTTTTCTTACACCATGGATAGTTTTCTTGTGTGTGTTTTCTCACATCATGGATAGTTTTCTTGTTTGTGTTTTCTCACATCATGGATAGTTTTCTTGTTTGTGTTTTCTCACATCATGGCTCGTGATTGTTTTACTATCTTTTTTCTGAGTCTCGTGTTATTTTTGAAGATCATTTATAGCATTATAGATTATCCATGACTATCTCGGTAACACGGACATCCTCCAGCAGTTTCAATCGGGACCCTCTAGGAGGACAAAAATAGCATCGACCTTTAAAGCAAACATGATACTGATGTTCGGAACGTCAGTTTAAACACGTGCGTACCCAGAATATGAAGCGTAAAAACAAAACAAACACGAGAGCTAAATTTAACATTTTTATATAATTCAGCACATAAACTGGCTGATCTTAACGTAGTGTGGTCAATACTCATTACAAGATGTTTTTTGACTGAATAGTGATGAAAACGGCTAACACTCTTTGATAAAGCAGTGCCATAACACTGGCCCTTCTCGCCAGAGGTTCTAGGTTCATGGCCCGATCTCGGGGCCTCAAGTGAAATGAGGTAAGTTCACCAATGAATATAATTGTTTTAACTACATTTTTTAAAACAATATTTTACTCAGATAGCCACACCTTAATTCACAGATATTTGCATATCATCGCAACTCCCTCTATATCTACCGACTTATCTCAATTGTATATCGGTACAACTTCCACTACATACGTACCATATTACCTCTTGCAGGATATTAGAGATTTTGTTTCTTTGTTTGCTTTTGCAAAGCTACTCGAGGGCTATCTGCGCTAGCCGTCCCTAATTTAGTAGTGTAAGACTAAAGGGAAGGCAGCTTGTCAACAAATAGTAGGATTGACCGTCACATTATAACGCCCCACGGCTAAAAGGGCGAGCATGTTTGGTGCACCGGGATGCGAACCCGCGATCCTCAGATTACGAGTCGCACGCCTTAACACGCTTGGCCATGCCGGGCCTATCAGAGGAGATATTTTAGTTGCTAGATACCATTACAACTTATGATACTTACCATTCTTATATAGTTTCGATTTTCTTTATAAAAGCTCTGTTGTTTTTTTTCCACAGATCACTGTATCACTGAGGAAGAGAAAAAGATGTTTGTTCTGATTGTTTGGCTAAATGTTTTAGATGTTATTTGTTCAGCAGAACTTCTCGTTGTTTGTGCTGTGTTTTTCTTCATAAAAGGAAAGGATTTTCGATGTCTTTCTGTTAGAACGCGCGTTGTCAGATTTCTCATGTGACCTTGAATTTTTCGATTTTAAGTGGAACTCAGAAACAAATAATGAAACGTTTGATTTGTTTTGAATTTCGCGCAAAACTACACGAGGGCTAGCGAAGATAGCCCTAATTTAGCACTGTAAGACTAGAGGGAAGGCAACTAGTCATCACCACCTACAACCAACTCTTGGGCTGAAAGAGCAAACATGTTTGTCGTGATGGGGATTCGAACCCGCGAGCCTCGGATTACGAGTCGAGTGCCTTAACCTCCTAGCCATGCCGGGCCCACACCATGAAACGTCTACGTTCGTCTACAGTCAGTGGAGTGACGCTCTTTAAACTGCTCTGGCTGTTTACCAGATGATTGTGTTCACAAGAAGCTTATTCGCGGAAACAGTGACACGTATTGGTTTTTCAGTATTTTGACCCTTCAGGTGCCACACTGCTCTGCTTCGAGAAATTCAATAGAACGTAGCACTACTGAATGTTCAGTACTCTGAATACAACACTGCTTGTTTCAGGTTGTTTTCGGGCCTGGCATGGCCAAGCGTGTTAAGGCGTGCGACTCGTAATCTGAGGGTCGCGGGTTCGCGCCCGCGTCGCGTTAAACATGCTCGCCCTCCCAGCCGTGGGGGTGTATAATGTGACGGTCAATCCCACTATTCGTTGGTAAAAGAGTAGCCCAAGAGTTGGCGGTGGGTGGTGATGACTAGCTGCCTTCCCTCTAGTTTTACACTGCTTAATTAGGGACGGCTAGCACAGATAGCCCTCGAGTAACTTTGTGCGAAATTCCAAAACAGACAAACAATTCATGTTGTTTTAAGATCTTATCTGACAAATGGGATTTGCACCAGAGTAATGTATTCATTGCTTCTAGTAACGACAATTTTGAACACCAAACGACGTTTATCAAACATTTGTTGCACACTATGATTTTTATTTGGAATGATTTCAGATGAGGAATACCTGAGTCTAATACTGATGAATTAACACGTTTTTAACATTCTAATGTGCATATTAATGATGCTGAGAGACCTGAAGATCTGTCTCAGGATCCGATGAAATAAATAATACGTTCAACGTATTTAAAATTTAAGTCAAGTTAGTGCTTCTCTGTTTTGAATTTCACGCGAAGCTGCACGAGGACTATCTGCTTTAGCCGTCCCTAATTTAGCAGTGTAAGACCAGAGGAAAGGCGACTCGTTGACCAAGAAATAGTGAGATTGACCGTAATATTACATCGCTCCAATGACTGAAAGGACAGGCATGTTTGGTGTGACATGCATTCGAATCCGCGACCCTCAGATTGCGAGTCGAGTGCCCTAACCACTTGCCCATGTCGGACTTTTATTACTTGCTTCTAAACTTTAAACATGTCGGTTAATGGATCTTAAAACAAATGTTTTCATTCACAGAAAATCACAACAACAACAAAAAGTAATGTCAACCGTACACAGTTTTAATAGACAGGTAGGTAGGCATGTATATAAGGTAGATAGGTATATATACACATGTATATAGATAGGTATTTGCTTAGATAGATAGGTACATAACTAAACAGCTAAATAGAGAGATAAGTGCATTTGTAAACAAGCTGGATAGATAGGTAAACAGGAACATGGATAGATAAGTTGGTAGATAAACAGGTAGAAATGAAGATAGATATATCGATAGATAGGTAGTTAGGTACACATATAGATAAATATTTGAAAGATTTTAAAGGTGATTTCAGGTGAACGTCTGTTTGACCGTAACTTAATTAGAAGTATTTATATAGATTACGATGCAGGGAAAAGAAAAGGTAAATAAATTCACAAGCGCCACCTGACATGAAACATTACCGGATATCCAGAGTAATCGAAGGTCATGTATTGTTTAGGCACGAAGTGTAACCCGCTGCACGTGGAAACTGTAAAGAAAAAAATTTAAAAAGTTATAACAAAACCTGGACGAACTAGAAAACACAGGCTTTTATTCATATATCACGTATATCTTTTTGTTTAAAGTTTTTTGAAATATAAAATATCCGGCTTACATGACAGTTTACATGACTTGCATCAGTCCCACTGCTAGCCACACCCAGAACGTGATTTAACGAGACTATTTTGGTGAAGGAAAGTATTTCAATCGAAGAGGAAGCGAATAAGTTAAATCCGTCAGAAATTAGAACATTTCGTGTTATTAACTACCGTTCTGCATGAGTGAGCGCAACACGGCCCAATTTCAGAAACTATACGATGTCACTATAGCCATAAAAACAGTTTTTATTTTTCCCTCTCGGACTATTTAGCCTAACCTATTATCCATTTTGGTGTTTTCAATTACGACCAACGCGATTTGAATACGTCATGCTTAAGACTCGAGTTATTCGTAAAAGGTGAATTTTCAAAAGTTTAACAATTGCCTTAGAAACTGTACGTTGGTTAGATATAATTCCTGTGTGGTTGCCATATTTTAAACACTTTAATTTTTGAGCAAAAAATGAAAGAATATATGCGGTTCCTCGAACTCAAGTTCCTCTCGGTCGTTCGGCTGTTTCCGTGACGTTTTACAACTATAACGTAATAGTTGCCAAACACGCTTCGTTGCGCGCCGACCATTTTGTTCCTTTCAGTGCTGGTATTTTATGTAAATCTATCGGTGCTTTTTTCGGATTACATACTTTGTGAGACTATTTTTTGTCTTGATTTGCTACTTTATGTTTGTTTTATGATAACATGGTTTACTGCGTTGCTTATGGTTGTAAAAACGGAATATTTACTATAAATTATACATTTATAGTAAATATTAAATTAACTATTCAGATTGCTACATCTAGTTCGATTTTATAGACAGAATTATGACGTATAATTGAAATTCATTTTTTTACGAGTCATAGTACCCGGTACAATGATTGTGGAAGGGCCGAGTATTAGTTTCCATAGTCGGCAAAGTATAAACAAATAAAACCCAGTCTTTGATACCAATAATTTATAAACACCAGACAGGTTTCGAGATGCTTAAAATTGCACGTGAAATAATACAGACCATATTTGTTGTCATGACTTAGGCTTACCATTCTTCCACTGGAGGTATGACCGACTCGCAACCGGCCTGGGCGCTATCAGTATCACTCACAGTTCCGCTGCTCTCGCTCGTGGAACTGTCCTCATCACTAGAACGCGTCACATCTGTGTCAAAAGTAACTGTTCTATGTTCGTTCAGAGTAAGTTCGAATTGATATGGAGCTACTCAACACTGTTCAGAACACAAATTCAAAACAGACTCCGCCTCTGTTTCTCTGTATACACTGGCCATGTTTATTTACATTCAACGCGCTGGCATTGGCGGTTTGTTTGGCAACTATTACGTCACAGTACTTTTCCTAGCGGCAAACGTAAAAACTAAAACGTTCAGATTGCCGTTCAGAAAGGGCTCTTTCTGCACCAAGTTCTATGTTTCATTTATTAGCACATATTTTTTATAAAAAAATGTGAACCTGCAAAATTAATCAGTATGAGTAGTTCTTTTGATTGCAAAGGTTTCTTTTTTCTGTAAAATTCACCTTAAAAGTCGAAATGCTATCTTTAGATATCGTGTAAATATATTTTTTTGACAAACATTCCTGTTTATTTGTTTTATTAAAAGGAATATTTCGGTAATTTAGTTTATTTACAATAAAATAATTTTATCTTACTCAAGTTCGTGATAAGTAAACAAAGTTAATTTTTTGACGAGAGCATTAATTTAGGAAGTGTAGATAAATGGTGTTGTTGTTTTGAATTAAGCATAAAGCTACACAATGGGCTATCGGTGCTCTGCCCACTACGGGTATCGAAACTCGAATTTGAGCGTTGTAAGTCCGCAGACATACCGGTGAGCTACTAGGGGGCATATATAAATGTCTCTAAATCAAATTATTTCCACTGATTTACACGATTTCCCAAGAAGAATTTCAAAATATTCAATATTGGATCTGTGGGTTTGTTTTTAACTTTCGAGCTAAGCTATTCGAGGGTTGTCCGTAATTTAGATTGTTTTGTTGTAACTAAACACAAAGCTTCACAAAGGGCTATCTGTGTTCTGCCCACCACGGGTATCGAAAACCGGTTTCTAACGGTGTGAGTCTACAGACGTACCGCTGTGCCACTGGGGTGGAGTGTAATTTAGAAACGACAGACTAGAGGAAAGCAGCCAGTCAACACAACCCACCACAACTCTTGGATTTCTGTTTTAACAATAAAAAGTGAAATTAACCCTCACATTATAACGTTTCCACAACTAAAAGGGTGAGCTTGCTCAGTGATGGAATTCGAATTTGCGATGCTCAGATTCGAAGTGAGAGCCATAACTGATATTTTGTTTCATTTGTTTGTTAATGACTAGATCTTTCTTGCAAATGGTCCGGTTTTTACACAAAAGTGTGCGGCCCAGCATGGCCAGGTGGTTAGGACGCTCGACTCGTTACCTGATAGTCGCGGGTTCGGATCCCCATTGCACCAAACATGCTCGCCCATTCAGCCGTTGGGACGTTATAATGTGACGGTCAATCCCACTATTCGTTGGTAAAAGAGTAGCCCAAGAGTTGGCGGTGGGTGGTGATGACTAGCTGCCTTCCCTCTAGTATTACACTGCTAAATTAGGGACGGCTAGTATAGATAGCCCTCGAGTAGCTTTGTGCGAAATTCAAAAACAAACAAACAAACAATACACTAAAAGTGACACAAAAAAAGAAAACACAAATAAAAGTTCTAATTTATGTCAGTACAATAAACTTAATTTTTTTCAGCTAGAAGGTTGTCATCTTAAAGATCGATTCCACATTGTACAAACAAATTTAATCACACAAAATCCCAAGTGTTTAGTTCGTAGCTCGTTCAATTAGAACGTGAAAAATATATTCATATAATTGTTGTGCAATTGACTTGACTGTTATGTCCCCACCACCAGAGGTTCAGCAGAAAGCGTGGGTATTTATAACACTAAAAATTAGGTTTCGATTATCGCGGTGGGCAAAACACAGATAGTTCACGGTGTATCTTTGCGCTTAACAACAAACCGAGCTACACGGTAATGTTTCTTTAACTAGAATTATTAGTTTCGCAACAAACCTCGTACAGTGGTGAGTTACCACGGCAACGGAGTGTTTATAGATTTGTGACAGAGGGCGTTGAGAGAACTTCGATCAGCGTGGAGCCGATGAAAACTTGTCAATAAGTTATATTGCGTTTGTTTTCCAAACACTAAGAGTAAGGTTTAATTGCGAGGTGTCATCAAGTGAAATATTAATTAGTCCTAAATGAATCAATCAACATGGTAACGTGAACATTACGTGGGCGGAAATTTTGTATATTTTCAACAGCATGGGGAAAACTTCGAGTAAGCTAAACAAAAACGACCTCCGGGAATTAGAATCGTCTACACATTGTAAGTACTCTCTCGGTCTCTCTACCAATCAACTGGTACCTTTGATGGATATTAGGACCACCGGAATTTTTGTGAATTTTAAACTACGTTAATCTTGGTTTGAATTCGATAGTTTATACCTCTGTTGTGTTATATGATTGAAAAATAATAATTTAAGTTAAACAACTATAAGATGTTGTAGTTCTGAAAAATTATAATTTCTGGATATTCAAATCAAAATTAACGATTATGCTCACCCCCTCTGCATTAAAAAAAAACTATTCTAGAAGAGAATTATAAAGTAGTTTAATTTAAAAAGTTTAGACTATAGGTGAAGTAGATTAGGTTCATAATAAATGTTTTTTTCTCTTTCAATAATACGATGTATTATTTCCATGAGCTAACAACTATTTTTTTAGCACTTTATTCTTGACTGGTCCATTATAGATCAATGTTCAAATACATATTCTGCTTCTGATTGCAAGGTTTCATTAACTGCTCACTCTGGAAAAAAAAACAAAACTATTGAACATTTATATAACTCCTTCACACATTATATATTATTAGCTTCACAATTAGGCACAATTTCATAGTTAAAAAAATTAATTTTAAAATTTATTGTTCGAGACAGTAATATTCCTTTTTTGCGTTTAAATTGTTTGTCTTGAAATCGACGTCTCTGTAAGCAGTACAAGTGTTTGTTTGTTGTTATATACGTTTTTTGTTTGTTTATTTTTGAATTTCGCTCAAAGCTACGCAAAGGCTATCTGCGCTAGCCGTCCCTAATTTCGCAGTGTAAGACTAGAGGAAAGGCAGCTTGTCATCACCACCCACCGCCAACTCTTTGGCTACTCTTTTAAAAACGAATAGTAGGATTGACTGTAACATTATCACGCCCCCACGGCTGAAAGGGCGAACATGTTTGGTGTGACGGGGATTCGAACCCGCGACCCCAAGATTAAGAATCATGGCGGGCCTTAAGCAGAAAGTAACCCAATGTGCTAACTGTGCAGTGCCCACGATGGGTATCTAAAGCCGTTTTTTAGAGTCATACACTAATAGACCTACTGGAAGATAGGAATATTTAAGTTAATTAAGTGGTTACCATTTTAAAAATGGAAGACCTAGCTGGTTGATGTGAATGTATTACACAAATTCAGAGTTATTTATCAAAGCATTTTAAATCTGTTCTTTTTTTTTTTTTTGGCGTGGCGAAGATTAAAGGTAATGAACAAATAGCCAGGTGGTTAGGGCGCTCGATTCGTTACCTGAAAGTCGCGGGTTCGAATCCCCATCGCATTAAACATGCTCGCCCTTTCAGCCATTGGAACGTTATAATCTGACGGTCAACCACACTATTCATTGGTAAAAGAGTAACCGAAGAGTTGGCGGTGGATGGTGATAACTAACTGCCTTCCCTGTAAGCCTTACACTGCTGAATTAGGGACGGCTAGCGCAGATAGCCCTCGTGTAGATTTGCGCGAAATTCAAAAACAAACAAACAAACAAACAGCCTGAGATCAAGTGTATAGCTTTTATTTTGTGGAAGTCCCTCGCTCGTATAACGGTATGTCTACGGATTTACAACGCTAAAATAAGGGGTTCGATTCCCCTCGGTGGACTCAGCAGATAGGCGGTTGTGGCTTTGCTATAAAAACACACATACATATTTTGTGAAGCATATTTGGCACTTTGACCAATGCGAATGTTTTAATAATCTGTTGTTTTTTTGTGTTTTTTTCCAGTTAAAGCAAATCAACTTCGGAAATGGTAAGTTGACATCGGACTTTTCTTAAAAGTGATATATTTTAACAACAGTTTGCCGTATACACATTATAGAGCTACGCACATATACTTATTTATTTCACGTTGTTGATGTTGTTATTATAACTGTAATTTCAGGAGATTAATTTTAAGATGACTCAGTTGTTTTGAAATAAAAGTCCATATAACTTGTCAGAAATGTTGTGTGTAAGATTTGGTTTGTAAATTTTTTTAATATTCCAATGACATGCCACACTTTCATACTCCAGGTATAAAGACTTCGTCAAAGATTGCCCAGATGGTCACATGACGAAAGAGGTAAGCTCCTATTGGCTTAACTCATGAAATGATCAAAAAGCTTGGATATTAAAGAAATGTATTGAAACACAAGGCAGAGAATACATAAGTAAAATACATTCGTGTTAAAGAAAAGTTAAGCCTAAACGTGATACAAAATTTCAGACAAAACGATAATACTAAATGTGATTCATGCCTGATGCTTTTACGTTCGCAGATACATTATTCAGTTGTTGAAGGTTCTATCGATTAATGTTCTTCAGTGTTGTTGTTGTGTGTTATAGGCGTGCTTTTGACGTTAAAGAAAAGACAATAATTTTGGTAAACTTACTGTGCAGATATTTCTATACGGGTTTCCTCTTTAAAGCTTACACAGGACATCTTAATTACCATATTAACATAATTTTGTTTGTTTTGAATTTCGCGAAAAGCTACTCGATGGCTATCTGCGCTGGCCGTCCCTAATTTAGCAGTGTAAGACTAGAGGGAAAGCAGCTAGTCATCACCACCCACCGCCAACTCTTGGGCTACTCTTTTACCAACGAATAGTGGGATTGACCGTCACATTATAAAGTCCCAACGGCTGAAAGGGCGAGCATGTTTGGTGCGAGCGGGATTCGAACCCGCGACCCTCGGATTACGAGTCGAACGCCTTAACACGGTTGGCCATGCCGGGCCCTAACGTAATAAGTGGTTTATCTCTTGGCTATTTTTATTAATGTTTTCGTACTGCTGAAAGTTTTTAATGAGAGAGCCGATGAACACGTTTCTCTATAGTTGTACAAATCTGAAAATAGAGAGCACTGATATGAAGTCAGTAGAATATATGACAGGATTTTGAAAGAGAAAAGGTCACCGCGTGCTCTTCTACACGCTTTAGAGAATCTTTTAGAACGTCTATAATCGTCATCAATTACTAGTGAATTCTTTGAGCATGTGGTTTTACGCTGACTCGCCAAGCTTGTGAAGTTACATCTGTGACGTCACCAGAGATTCTCGAGTCCAATCTCGATGTTCTAAAGTCTGTCATTCGGCCTAGGACGATCTTGACGACATTCTCGGTACTCAATTCACCGAAGTCTGTAATTTAAAAAGGGTAATAATTCGAAAGAGCTACAAGAGAATCACGCATGCTTGTTTGATGCTAAGAGGGTAATCGCCAGCTTGGGACCGAACATCGCAAGACTCTGCCTGCGTTATTATATATAAAAAAAACATGACTGTCGCCGTTCTGTGTACCCATTCTGTAAAGCGTCTTTCAGGCCACAAGGAAAGATATTGATCAGGCAAAATGGAGCAGACCGAATGTGGATCTATATACAAATATATCTTCAAACGAGATGGCTTGTTGGGAAAACAAAACTGAAACTATAAAACATGTTTATTTTCCTCGGATTTTTTTTTTTCAATTGTCGTTGAATTTATTCCTTCTGGAGCCGCTTTCACAACGACGGTCATAAAAATATATTAATAATTTATTTCGTAATGCACTGTTGTTTATGTCAACGTCCAGTATCAAAACAGGACGACATGTTAGGCTTCGTGGTTGACGTTAATGGTTGCTGTGAATATGTAATTCATAAAGTCCTCTCTGTATCCTTCATTACCTTATAAATACTTGGACTAACATACAGTCGTTTGTTTTGAACGTATTTTAGCCCTAACTTTTATTTTTCTAATATTGCGAACACAATCTCTCTATCATGCAGGACTTATATTGCTAGAAACCGGGTTTCTATACCAGTGCTGGACAGAGAACGGAGAGAGCTTTCAGTTAATAAAAAACAACCACCACAACATTTTGTTAGCACTTTCGTTCTGTACTTTGGTGGTTTCGATGTTCAGCACACTTATTAGTTAGTTTAAAAATGAATGTGTGGCCTGACTTTCTGAAACTTTTATTTATGTGTAATATTATCAAAACTTTGCTTGGTTTTCTGAGATATGGTTCTTTCACTATTTGCATCAGTCATCTTTCTTAAAGTTACATGACTTTATTGTTACAACTCTTTCATGACTTTATTGTTACAATTCTCTCATGACTTTATTGTTACAACTCTTTCGTGACTTTATTGTTACAACTCTTTCGTGACTTTATTGTTACAACTCTTTCGTGACTTTATTGTTACAACTCTCTCATGACCTTATTGTTACAACTCTTTCATGATTTTATTGTTACAACTCTTTCGTGACTTTATTGTTACAACTCTCTCATGACTTTATTGTTACAACTCTTTTGTGACTTTATTGTTGCAATTCTCTCATAACTTTATTGTTACAACTCTTTCGTGACTTTATTGTTACAACTCTTTCGTGACTTTATTGTTACAATTCTCTCATGACTTTATTGCATTATTTTAGGTTAAATTTAGCTTATTATATTGTTTTTCTCCTATTATATAACATTATTTTATAATAAGTTGATTCAATCAGATTGACTCAATATTTTTGTCATTTACTATTTTAAGATAAACTGATTCAAAATTATTGTACTTCACTATTTTAAGATAAAGTAATTAAATCAGATTGATTTTGTCTTACTCTTTGTCACTGTTTTAAGATAAAATGATTTAATCAGAATGACTCTGTCTTATTGTAAGTCACTGTTTTAAGATGAAGTGATGATTTAATCAGAATGACTCTTTCTTGTTGTAAGTCACTGTTTTAAGCGAAATTGAGCTAATCATATTATCTTCCACATTCTTAAGTGGCACTAGTAATGAAGGATGTTTCTTCTCCCCTGTCTTATTACGTTCCAAATCCAAAATACCTGATAAGAATTTAGATGAGAACGAATCTACAATTGGTTTTAAAATGTCGTTCACCGAGAACTAAACAACGAGATTTCCAAATATAATTCTTTTTTTTTTTCTGTTACTCTTTCAAGGTTGTCAAGTTTGTGATAAGTACCAGTACAATTGCTGTAAATTCGCGGATTTTGTGCTAGTGTAACACGTGTATCGAGACTTGTCAGTTTAATGCGACGTATTACGAACTATAAACACTTGAGTTACGGGACTATTTTTAGCGCCTTGTGGCACCTTCTGCAGCTCTGAAGATCGAGAATCATGCGTAAGATTTATTATTTCCGGCAAATATTATTAATCTCCGTGTTTCCCAACAGCGAGTTAAATCAAGTGCTGATAAAATACGACGCTCGGTAGATTTGCTATCGTTTTATTAAAAATTCGCGTCGCGTTTGCCCTCTACATATAGTCGCTTATATATAAATGTAAGTGTGTATGTACAACATGTATGTATGAATTTGCTTATTCATGCATTTGGTTTAAGAAATTAAATTTCCCAATGACTATATGTATATTGTTTCACAACGCATGTACTTAGCACGTGACCGTCGTGAACACGAGCTTGTATCAGTACCACGAAACACAAGATATCGATTCGTGCGAAACCATAACTGAAATTGACTTGTTTCGAATGCACGGTGTGTGTTTCATGTCTTAATAAAAATAACTTGAATGTTACTTCTAGTTTCTGTTGTACCAAACGTAAGATCTGTGATGATCACATGATCAAAAAAGAATTTCTTTCACTCGTATTTCAGAGAGTTAAGTTTGGTAGGGGCTCAGCGTGGCCAGGTGGTTAGGGTACTTGACACACAATATATGTTTGCTATGAAATAACAGACGGGTCATATCAACCCCAGAACTACCGATGGGTTTTTAAAACACATTTATAAACTATTTATAGCGGTTGTGGGTCCGAAATTGTTGGTTACCAGCTCTTTAATATTGAATGAATAACACAAAAAAACCGTAAATGGATATATTGAACTTCAGACAGTTCTTTGGTCATGTTTTCACACTGAGTCTTACAACAGGTTGAAACATAGGAATGAAATATATGGACTTCAAGTAAAAATACATGTCGGTGACATAAGGAAGTTTTATGACATAAAGAGGTTTTATGATATAAAGAAATTTTATGACATAAGAAAGTTTACGAAAGTAACGATCGTATAACACAACCGTATTTTTTTTCTTATGGCTGAGCCCTAAAGATCAACAATCACTGGCTTTTTTAACTTCTTTCTGGGGCAACTCTTGCCTGTGGTTCACCAATAAACCAAATTCTTGGATCTGAAAGGGCGTGGTTAATGTAGACCGGAGAAATTATAATATTATCTCAACTTTTCCAAAAGTGTTTAACATAATTTATTCCATGATTCTACGACTCATCAGTATATGATACTAGCCCTTACTGGTTGATTGCCAGACCAACTTGACCACTTATAGACCGTTTCTTTCCCTCATTTCTTTAGATCAAAGAGGATTAGATCTCAGCAACTTCTAAACCACACGAACCTAGTCTAGTCTAACCACACGACAACTAGTCTTCTCTGACAACACGACAATCAGTCTAGTCTAACCTCACGACAACTAGTCTAGTCTAACCACACGACAACTAGTCTTCTCTAACCACACGACAATCAGTCTAGTCTAGCCTCACGACAACTAGTCTAGTCTAACCATACGACAACTAGTCTTCTCTAACCATACGACAATCAGTCTAGTATAGCCTCACGACAACTAGTCTAGTCTAACCACACGACAACTAGTCTTCTCTAACCACACGACAATCAGTCTAGTATAGCCTCACGACAACTAGTCTAGTCTAACCACACGACAACTAGTCTTCTCTAACCACACGACAATCAGTCTAGTATAGCCTCACGACAACTAGTCTAGTCTAACCACACAAACAACCAGTCTACTCTAAGTACTGGACACTCAGTACAATCTAACCACACGACTTCTAGTTTAGTCTAATCACACGAACATCCAGTTTACTTTAGCGAGATGACACCCTTTCTACTCTAGCCACACGAAACAAAGTTTACTATAACAACAGGACGTTCAATATAGTTTAATCAGACAACACCCAGCCAAGTTTAACCACATGATACATAGTCCACACGAACGCCCAGTGTATTGTAACCACACAATACCCACTCTAGTCTAAAAACACGCCATTAAGACTAGCTTAACCACATGACAGCGGTAAGTCTTCGGAGTTACAACGCTAAAATCAGGGGTTCGATACCCCTCGGTGGACTGAGCAGACAGCCCGATGTGGCTTTGTTAAAAGAAAACAGAGACACAACTAAAAGCCTGATACTTGTACGTACGCTAAATGAAAAAAAGACTTTTAACAGTTTGCAACAACAGTATTATTCTTTATAAATACTGTTATATTATTAGTAAATAAATTGAACGTTAATGGTTAGCAAGATTAGTATATAAAATTATTTTGAACACGTTTCTTAATAACAAATTTGAAATTTTTTTAAAAAGTAAATTCTAGATTGTGGAAACTACTTCGTGGAGAACTTAGAGGTCGCTAGTTACTCAAGGTTATCCTTCGCTTACACTTACTATAATTTTCTTGGACTTTTCATTTGGCGTACTAGCTAGGACTAACTTTAGGTAGCTGGGGTTTTCTCAGTTATACGTACATTTTTTAAGCAAGCTGGAGGCGGCTGGTAGTTTTACTTTTTAGAATTTCTAGGGCTGTTTAATTTAAAGTTATATCCGACTGCAGAGAGCAAAAGGCAGTGAAAGTTGAGACGTTGTGGGTACAAGCACACGACACCTAATCCTTAACCGAATTTCAACAGCTGCTGGCTAGTTATTGGATCAGCGTCGAGATTTTGTCGGATAGATGGAATATTTTGTCGCTATGAACACAGAGATTATCCGTTGTGACTTAACGTTAACAACTAGTCCTAATAATGAAAAAGTATTTTAAATTTGATTATAGCTCTATTGTAATGTTTTTTCATGCGTGTGTGTGCATGTATGTGTGTGATAAGACTTAAGAAAAAGTTGTGAGCTGAAGGCTAAGCCTAACACGTGTCTTTTTCCTTTCCTTTTTAGATAAGTTAACATTTTATATACACCACGGATTTTTGAAAGGTTTCACATGAACCATGTGTGTGACCGTGCACATAGGTTTTACAATAATGAAAATAATTATGGTATGGGGCTAAGTTGCTAGCGTTCGAAACACTCGTTATAATACGTCACTTCCCTTTGATACCTGGCCAGGTGAGTTAAGGCGTACGACTCACAATCTGAGGGTCGCTGGTTCGAATCTCCGTCGCACCAAACATACTCGCTCTTTCAGCCTGGGTGCGTTATAATGTGACGGTCAATCCCACTATTCGTTGGTAAAAGAGTAGCCCAAGAGTTGGCGGTGGGTGGTGATGACTAGCTGCCTTCCCTCTAGTATTACACTGCTAAATTAGGGACGGCTAGCGCAGATAGCCCTCGTGTAGCTTTGCGCGAAATTTAAAACAAACCCTTTGATAATAATAAAATTTCTTTTACGGAGGTGTTGCAAAAAATGTGTTGTTGAGTACCATATTGTGTTGAGATTTAATAACACATCGAGTATTTGTAAAACCTATGCCTACCCGTGGAATAACCTTCGATGACATAATAATAAATGAATTCCGGGAGAGATAACACTGTTTTTTCTTCGTAATGCTAAACTCTCACATTCTGTTCCAAAAATTCCCATGCCTTGTATTTCTTTTTACGCCTACAGAAAATATCCCTGTTTTATACAAATGAAGTAAAACATTTTAATTTTTCTGTAAAACTTTCCTTCCTTGCCGAGCAGAGGAAAGAGAATATTGTGTTATTCTAAGGTGCTACCGATAAGAAAAGTAACTAAAATAACAGGGGAATAGATAAAAATATAATACAGAATTTAATCCAAATTACATTTATTTCCTTACTGTTTTAGTACTGTTCTTATCGGTAGGATAATCAGTTTCTATTTGCTAGTTTCGAATTTCGCGCAAAGCTACACGAGCGCTATCTGTGCTAGCCATCCCTAATTTAGTAACGTAAGACCAGAGGGATGGCAGATAGTCATCACAATACACCGCCAACTCTTTTAACCAACTAATAGTAGGATTGATCATCACATTATAAAGTACCCAGGGCTGAAAGGGCGAGCACGTGGGGTGCGACGGGGATTCGAACCCGTGACCCTCGGATTAGGGGTTGAGTGCCTTAACCACCTCACCATGCCGGGCCAGGATAATCACAGCGTCTTAGAATAACACAATACACGCATTAAACGACTAGTGGAAAGTGACACAGTAGCAATTATAAAGTTCCAAATGTATAAACCTTACATTTGACTAAATAATATCCTAAACTGGAGAAAGTGTAGGGGGGTGGGGTGAGTTAAGGGTTTGATGAGTTTTACGTTCATAAACAATGCATATTTTCATAGTTTCCTTTTTGTGATTTACGGGAACTTTAAGATACCTTCAATTTATGTTTCTTACATTATTACATTTCATTTGTTTAATAATTTATGCCAATCTTGAAGCCAATTAAAGTTTGAATAACAGTTTGTTTCTTTCAATGTTCTCTTTCCTCATACTTTCAAACTATTATTTTCACTGATTTTTTGTATTAAATATTGGTAACTATTAAATAATGTGTGTTTTTCTTATAGCAAAGCCACATCGGGCTATCTGCTCAGCCCACCGAGGGGAATCGAACCCCTGATTTTAGCGTTGTAAATCCGGAGACATACCGCTTTACTAGCGGGGGGCCTATTAAATAATGAAATGGTATTTTGATCCAAACAAATTTTGTTTGAATATTCTAATAAAATTTCAGACGTGTGATATTCTACAAACTGTATTAGTTTGATTTCATGTCCGATTGCCTACAAATTCCTTAGAAGTTTTAGCGAATATAACTAGAACAGGGCATGACCTAATCATTTACATGTCGGGCCGCTTACTGATGGATCCAAGGTTCGAGTCGCTATATATCACTAAAAATATTACATAAGAGGGTTACAACTGCCCCAATGATCACGTGTTTGTGTTTGGCGAATGCTCATGAGAAGTTGCTCAACCCTCCCCGGCCCCCCGCCATCAATTACAAATAGCTACGTTTGAAGCTTTCGGTCATTGCCCTGTCGGTGTAATGGGAGTACAATTGAATTGACACACTTTCATGAGTTGAAACAAAATTGCAAAGGCGCTTAAAAACACCAAAATTTAAGCATCGAAAATCTAAAACATTCTTACTGGGATCAAAATATTCTTTGGAAACAGCCTTACCTTAATGTTAGCTTACTTAAAATGCACATTTTAAGAGCTGTTATTGTTACGATTATATCATACCCACTTGTAAAGAAATATATATGTAAAAACGGCTCCTTTGGATTGAGAAAATTTTTTTTTTCTTGTGGTCAGCTTCCGGTCAGTTACCTCTTTCTTTCTTTGTGAACCTGACGATGACCGGAGAAGGTCGAAACGTTGTTCACTCCTATACGTAAAAAAAAATTTTCTCAACCCAAACGAGCCGTGTTTACACATATATTTCTCTACAAGTGGGTTTTCTCGATATCACTGATTATG
This sequence comes from Tachypleus tridentatus, assembly GCF_004210375.1. Taxonomy (NCBI): domain Eukaryota; kingdom Metazoa; phylum Arthropoda; class Merostomata; order Xiphosura; family Limulidae; genus Tachypleus; species Tachypleus tridentatus. Next base: position 20,464,925 of record NC_134834.1, read on the forward strand.
TAGAGGAGTGAACAACGTTTCAACCTTTTTTAATGTTTGCTCCTGTACAAAGAGCTTTATCTACCCATACCAGCCGTTTTTACATATATAATTACAATATTGTACATCTAAATTAAGAATAAAAACTCTATTCTTTTTTAGGAAGTGTTTCAAAAACGAGAGGTTTACTTACTAGTGGGACCCGGCATGGCCAAGTGAGTTAAGACGTACGACTCACAATCTGAGGGTCGCGGGTTCTAATCTCCGTCGCACTAAACATACTCGCTCTTTCAGCCTGGGTGCGTTATAATGTGACGGTCAATCCCACTATTCGTTGGTAAAAGAGTAGCCCAAGAGTTGGCGGTGGGTGGTGATGACTAGCTGCCTTCCCTCTAGTCTTACACTGCTAAATTAGGGACGGCTAGCACAGATAGCCCTCGAGTAGCTTTGTGCGAAATTAAAAGAAACACGAGAGGTTTACTAGTGGATAACGTTTCGCAAAGAGTGCCACAGTGTAAATAAAGAAATATACTACATGTGCGTTTAGAGTAAGAAACGGCCCATTTGAACATACAGTGCGCAACAATTCTCTGTTTGTCTGTTGACTTTAACGCGTGAATTATTAATTTTTACTTGGGTTTTCGAAGATTTATTTATTGGTAGATAATTCGAGGAGAACAAACGTTAAGCTAGTCGTATTTTATCATCAAAATCGGAACCTTGTTTTCATAGAAAACCTCTTGTTTCTGTGAAGTTTCAAGATATTCTTTAGGTTTAAGCCCTGTTAGCTGTAGATGGGTTTATTTTGTGTCTAAGTAACTCATGTGTAATTTCTTTCATCGCTTCCTTTAGAGGTAAATGATGCAACAATTACCTCTATTTCACTCCTTAAGTTCGTAAGTTCATTATATTATTTTCAAAGTTTGATTTGTGTGTTTTATGTTTCGCTCAAAGCTACACGAAAGCTATTTGCGCTAGATGTCCCTAATTTAGAAGTGAAGACGGGAAGAAAGGCAGCTAGTCAGCACCACTCTCCGCCAACTCTTGGGATGCTCTTTTTGCAACGAATAGTGGAACTGAACGATACATTTATAACGTCCCTACGGCTGAAAGGGCAAGCATGTTCAGTGATGGGGATTCAAACCCACGACCCATAAATTGTGAATCGAACGACCTAACTTAATCACTCGGCCATGCCAAACCTATGTTTTCAAAAAGGAAAATACAATTATTAATTAATACTTGGTCTTTGTGATAAACTACATATAAAAACCTGTAGTAATAACTAGTGAGATGCAATGTACAAAATCGATTTTTGTTCAAGATTTCTTGTAAAAATCATTTCTTTATGAAGTATTTGAAAATCTCTTGATGAAAACACTTTATTTTCAGATTTTTGAGAAAATTTATGGTCAGTTTTTTCCCACTGGAAATCCGTCCCGTTTTGTTGACTATATTTTTAATGTGTTGGATGTCAACAAGGTAAGTTATCAAACTAGAAAAAAAAGAAAATAATATACATATATATATATACACAACTAGTCTTCTATTTTAATGATTTTTTTGTGGAATTTTGTGGTGTCAGTATCTTGCAAGTTTTTATATTTCTAGAAATATTATTTTGTGTTATTCAATGCAGGGGCTGTCAAACTTACTCAACAGAATGCCCCCCAGAAACACTTATTCACTGAGGTCCCGAAACTCACTGAAAGACACTGAATACAGTGACAGTAATGAATTTTTGCTACGCCCCCGAAAACTTTTGTGTTCGCTCTCTCCTCATTTGAAAACCCCTGTAATAATTGTTAGAAACATCGACAGAGGAAAGAAAAGTGTTACCTCTTTTATATTTGTCACTAATTGCCCCGTAATACGTGAAAGATTTGTGTATATCCAACATCTAACTTATAAATGCATGTATGATATATGTTTTTTTTTTCTTCTCTCACTGCACAGTTATATCTTTATTTGAATATATTATGTATACTGATATTATAACATTTAAAATATTTGGAATAATTACTGAGTATTTACGTGTTGTAAGTCTTACCCCTCAAAAAACTAGTGCTCCAGAAAGGAGCACAGATTAAAATAGTAATTCCTGTTGAGTTAACCATAAACATTTCATTATGTTTAGCGCCATCTAGAAGTTGAAATTGAAAACTGTGATATTTAGCATTATCTGTTGGTGTCCTATGTTAGTAAATTCTTTATGATTTGGTGTTATCCAGGATGGAGTGGTGACGTTTAAAGAATTCATCACTGCCTTATCAGTTACAACCCACGGTTCCATTGACGAGAAACTGAGTTGTAAGTAAGATAATTCGAAAATTATTCACATATATTTATTCCATATTCGTCAAAATAGGCTTAGCTGTGTCGGGTGAAAATGTATATAAGTATGGGCTGTTAACGTTCCCAGCTAATATTGTTGACCAAATATCGAATAATTCGCCGCCTTCATATCAGTTGATGAGAAATTAAACCGGTGCATAATAATTCGAAAAATTACTATTAGCAAGACCCTTATTTGTCAAAATAGGCTTCTCTACGTCAGTGCAAATTCTCTATAATTATGAGCTGTTAAAGTTTTTGGTTAATATCCTTTATCGAATGTTTCAGGTGAGTAAGATTTGGTTTCAAAACGTATCTAATTTATGTTTGTCATTAATAGGGGCTTTCAGGCTTTATGATATAGACAGTGATGGGTACGTCTGCCGCAGTGAGATGCTCGACATTGTTACCGCCATCTATCGGCTACACGGCAAATTTGATCGCTCACTGGGAGAGAACGATGAACCAGAATGGCGAGTGAACCAACTTTTTGACAAATTAGACAAGGTAGTTTTAAAACTCTAAACGCATCATAAATTTATTTATGTAACAAAAATAAAATAATGTGTGTTTTAAATTAATTAATTATTATACGGGTTGCAGGTTTAATGTTTTTAATAAGATGTAACTTCATTAAAACTTCTATATAATATAGTTTTTCAAAACTATGTTTCAAAATTAACTAAAATGAATTAACTTATTTATCAATTTCTTCTTGATGTTTTCTTGTATGTGTGTGTGTGTTTGTGGATTTGAATTTTAATTTACATAACAATATTTACGTACAAGTAACTTTATGGAATAATTCTGAACATTTACAGTTTTATAGGGTGGTTGCTTATCATGATTGAAATTCTTAACCTGAGGCGTAGTGTACATATTTGTTTTCTTCCTTAGGACAAAGACGGAAAAATTACTTGCGAAGAGTTTTGCAAAGGTTTTAAGAACGATCCTGCAATCGTAAGGGCGCTAAAACCACAGGATACAAGTGAAAGTGTTTCGTAACGACCGGCTACGTCACGTCTTAACCTTTTTTCAGAGCAGAGTTGTGGTTTGGTTTGTTTTTAATTTCGCGCAAAGCTACACGAGGGCTATCTGTGCTAGTCGTCCCTAATTCAGCAGTGTAAGACTAGAGGGAAGACAGCTAGTCATTACCACTTACAGCCAACTCTTGGGCTACTCTTTTACCAACGAATAGTGGGATTGACCGTCACATTATACGCCCCCACGGCTGAAAAGGCGAACATATTTGGTGCGAAAGGGATGCGAACCCGCGACCCTCGGATTACGAGTCGAACGCTTTAACCCACCTGGTCATGCCGGCCCTTCAGAGTTGTGTAATGGTTTCAAAAACTACCAGGTGATTCTGAAAGCTTTCGTTCCAGATATTTAAGAAACAAACAAACAAACAAAAACAACAACACGTGATTAATCATTCTTGTCACGTGACACTTCAGCCAACTCACGACTCGGATAGTTTCGATTATCAAAATTCTAGCATCAGTTAATTCATAACAGCCTGAGAATGGTTAATATTTACTTTTATTGAATTGGTTTGAGATAGTCAACATTTATGACATCGAATTTATAAATTGTATACTTTTTCTTCCCCCTCCGAGCTATACATTAGAAATCATTCAAACATTTTCACTGTGTTGGTTTATGTTGGTCACTTTTAACTTGGATAACAACAATGTGTTTGTTTATAAAGGTAAAAAATAAAAGAAAAATGTACGAAACATGAGATCATAGATGCTTAGGTTAATATTTGGAATAACTTTGTTTTCCAGTAACAACGTGTTTACTTCACTATCTCTAAAACTGTTGTTAATTTTACGACGCAAAATGTAGATGAACTGGTTCGTATTAATCTTATTTCGAAATTTTAACAGTTGTTAGTAAAAATAACAAAATAGAAGTACTGTACTTGCTCCAAACTGTCTTCTATGGGCACTTAAAACTAGGTTTATGCAGTATAGTAGTTAGAAGCTGTGTTATATAACACGAATCAGGCTGCTTGTATCTTACTGCTAAGAATTTTGCTTTGATTAGCATAACTTCAGAGGATGAAGAGAAACACAAGTTTCGGAGCTCCATGGAGGTGTTTCTGAACTTTCTGGGGGTGTTTCTGAGCTCCCTAGAGGTGTTTCTGAGGCACCCAATTTTTTTTGTAGGCTTGAAAAGTATTAAACCTAAATTCCTACTACAAATTTTGATTTAATTCTATCTTTAGGAAAGTATGCCTGTTTTTACGTTTTTTCCTTGGCACAGTAAGTACAGTTAAAGCAAGCATTAGACCATTAATTCATGGGCTTTTGACTGGACTGCCATCAAATGGGTCACCCAGGAAATGATGACACACACACACGAAAAAATAACAACATGTATGTAACTTAGGCTATAACATAAAGCCCTTTACCTGTTGTTAATTACCTAAACAACTGTACCGCGACAATTAATTATTTGTAGCCATCTAGCGGACTAGGTAGAAATTTATTTGTGAATTTTCATTTTTTTCGAGAAAACGCGTGATTTCAGTGAGAAACAAAAAAGAGCAGTTGATCAAATTCATAAGTAACGCACTTAATATTATTGATATTACGACCTGGTATCGCAAGTGGGCAAACAGGTAAGCCACCTACAAAAACATATGACGTGGGTCAGCACCTTGATCGTGTGAGATTGCAACGTTTCGGGGACCGTGTGTGAATATGTGCGTGTCGTTATGTAATTAATATGCAGTTTCATTAAACCCATGTTTGGTACAACCTGGTGGTGAATGTATTCGACTCGCGATATGTGGGTCGAGGGTTCGAATCCCTTTAACCGATCATGGTTGCCATTTCAGCTGTGGGGACGTTAAAAAGCGATGGCAAATCCCACCTTTCGTTGGTAAAGAGTGGCCCAAGAGTTGGCAGTGAGTGGTATTGACCAGCTGCTTTCCCTCTGGTCTCTTACTTTTAAGTTCAGGACGACCAGTGCATGTAACCTTAAAGTGGTTTCGTGTGAAACTCAATGGACAGAAACATTGTATGTTTCGTTCCCGGAGTGAGTGTTGCCATCATGCCTTACACAGGCAGATTTTTTTTATGGACTTTTTAGTTAAAAATTTCAAAATGAATTTACCACTCTTCGCTGGTGTATATGAAGGTTTTAGTTTTAAGATATCAAAAGTAGCTCTTAAACTACTAAAAGCAGACAGTCTAGGTTTTCACGATCCGCCGTTTGCTTGTTAAGAGATGCCTCTTTTACATATGATAGATTTCTCTCTCATCACGCCTTCCTTTTGTCATAATTTTCTGTATGTCAGCGCCTTGTTACGTAGACTGCACTGACATTGGTTTAGCTATTCATCAATTCTACTGAGTGTGGTGGAGTACTGTTGATGCTTACATTCGTGCATCATAGTATTTGATAGCATACTATGTAGTGTCTTGTCATGAGTAGCTCCACGGAAAAGATTTTACCTTCATTTTCGTGTTTGAGCTCAAAAAATTAACTTGACCTGCTCATAACTTGGCGAGTTCTTCGTTACTATACTTTATTAACCTATAAACCAGTTCCTACGTGAAACGATTTAAATTTTTTTTTTTCGAATGAGAAACAGCTTCTTCATGTTACAAACCAGCCAATCATCGTTTAACGTTTGTTACAAGCCAGCCAATCATCGTTTAACGTTTGTTACAAGCCAGCCAATCGTCGCTTAACATTTGTTACAAACCAGCCAATCGTCGCTTAACATTTGGATCGTGAAGCATAGCTGTCAAAAATTCTCAAAATGCATTTTATGGTACATGGGCCATCAGCTGCCTTGACCTTTGACCTACAAAGACTCCCAAAGCATTTATTTACTTTGCTTACCGCGAATTGTCTAAGACAGTTCCATGTGTTTGATTCTGATAGTGTCTCTCTGAGGGTACAAAGGTATTGGAAATATTATTACTTCTGTGTACACACACATTACGATACCTGTTTACATACTGAGACCTTTTTCTTTGTCTTTTGTTTTTGCTAAAAGATTTCAGATTTCATAAAATTCTACTTACTCTTAAAAATGGAACAAACGTTTTTGAACAAGAGCTGAACCACCCGATTCCGATTCTGACGTTGTCCACTGTTGATGTGACATGTGTAATCAGATCTCTGTTTCCACATGTTTACCATGTTCATTACCAAGCACTCTGTTTCCACATGTTTACCATGCTCACTACCAAGCTCTCTGTTTCCACATGTTTTCTATGCTCATTACCAAGCTCTCTGTTGCTTCTACGTGTTTACCATGCTCACTACCAAGCTCTCTGTTTCCACATGTTTTCTATGCTCATTACCAAGCTCTCTGTTGTTTCTACGTGTTTACCATGCTCATTACCAAGCTCTCTGTTGCTTCTACGTGTTCTCCATGCTCACTACCAAGCTCTCTGTTTCCACATGTTTTCCATGCTCACTACCAAGCTCTCTGTTGTTTCTACGTGTTTACCATGCTCACTACCAAGCTCTCTGTTTCCACATGTTTTCTATGCTCATTACCAAGCTCTCTGTTGTTTCTACGTGTTTACCATGCTCACTACCAAGCTCTCTGTTTCCACATGTTTTCTATGCTCATTACCAAGCTCTCTGTTGTTTCTACGTGTTTACCATGCTCATTACAAAGCTCTCTGTTGCTTCTACGTGTTCTCCATGCTCATTACAAAGCTCTCTGTTGCTTCTACGTGTTTTCTATGCTCATTACCAAGCTCTCTGTGTTTTACATGTTTTCTATGCTCATTACCAAGCTCTCTGTTGTTTCTACGTGTTTACCATGCTCATTACAAAGCTCTCTGTTGCTTCTACGTGTTCTCCATGCTCATTACCAAGCTCTCTGTTGCTTCTACGTGTTTTCTATGCTCATTACCAAGCTCTCTGTTTCCACATGTTTTCTATGCTCATTACCAAGCTCTCTGTTGTTTCTACGTGTTTACCATGCTCATTACAAAGCTCTCTGTTGCTTCTACGTGTTCTCCATGCTCATTACCAAGCTCTCTGTTGCTTCTACGTGTTTTCTATGCTCATTACCAAGCTCTCTGTTGCTTCTACGTGTTTACCATGCTCACTACCAAGCTCTCTGTTTCTACGTGTTCTCCATGCTCACTAGCAATCTCTCTGTTGTTTCTACGTGTTCTCCATCCTCATTACCAAGCTCTCTGCTAACCACTGCCATATTTGGATTGCTAGGTTGAGTAAGACAGTACAGACGATACCAGTAGCTACATAACACTGCTCCAGTTTCACGTGTCTTATTTTTACGAGTAGCTTAATGGATATAAATTTGGCACCCTGTAAATTCCATAGTCCTAAGGGTACTATCGACTTTTCTAACTACGCCTGCTTACGTCAACGAAATACTAACACGAAACGTTTATAATTTTATTTCGTTTGTTTGTGCTACGAAATAGACTACCTGTTCTCTGCCATACCGCGGATATCGAAACTCCATTTCTTGCCTTATAATTCTGCAACAAACAACTGTGACATTAGGGAGTGTTCACGATATCTTAAAAAAAACAGTCCACGTTTCATTGTAGTACACTTTATATGATTATTTGTTCTTCAAGTGTAGACGTTTAACTTACGTTAAATATTGTTTTCTTTCGTTTTTGATTGCATTTTTTTATATCTTTAAATCTTCAAGAAAACAGTGGAAGTAAAAAAGTATTTGAGAGAATATATACGTCTGTATTTCAAGTTGTTACATAATGTGATTCACACACATATTAGGTATAAAATATTCATGATTCAGAACTAAATATTTCTTATTTATAGGAAATTCGAGCGTTAGCTTTATTATGATACGAGAATAAATGTTATTATATAGTGGTTCTTTATGGGCATCGGACGTCTGTTTGATAAGTCAAACTGATGAATATACTGTTTTTTGTTATTATTATTGTTAGGTGAATATTTAACTAGCTAAACTAAATACCTGTTGTTGATTTGTAAGGTTTAGTTATTCTATATGAAGGAAATTATAGATTTGTTTTGTTTGTTAGCTTATGGAGAGATTTTGAATAACATTATTCTTTGGTAGTATGTAAGTTTTATGTGTCACCACTTCCACTCAGAGAGGAAACAAAATCAACTGCTTTTTTAGCATATAAGGAAGTTTTGAACCTGTGATGTAAACAGTAATTTATAATTATTTTATAATTATATGTTTTTTTATAATTTTTAATTGGATAAAAATCAAATTTACACGTCGTTTTCTCTCCAACCTCAGAGCAACATCTTGAACAACGTTCCTTGACACAGTGTATGTTGTATGTGTCACAGTGTCTGCTGATAAAGGAAATGCATCCAGCCTTTATTTTTTATCTTACCTTAAGGCAAAACGTTTAACATCAGTATTTGTCAGCGTGTGTGTTTTATGTGTCGTAGCTTGCTAAAAAGTATCCAGTTGCTTCATTAATCGTTTATAATTATCTATTCATTTTTTCTAGAGTTGAAAAATAGATAAAATAACTTTAAAAGATTTAACACCAATATTATTTTAAACTCGTATTGTTAACCTGACGGTCTGACCAACCACAGCACACATAGCCATTCGACGCTAGTCGAGAAGCATTGAAGTCTGTAGTTTTAAAATAAAATATAACTGTTATTATAACTGTTCAATAATTGCATAAATTTCGAATTTAAAGTAAACCTAACTTTCTTTAGAGGAACTGAAAGTTACGCTTTTGAAAATGTTTTTCTTTTATCATTTATTCCATAAAGAAGGTTTAAGACACATAGTTAGGAGTAAGTTAGAAAATGATGTAATTTGTAACTTTTCCGAAAAGTATCTTTCATGTTTGCAAAACAACTCAATAAAAAATTCAAATTTTGTTTTCAATTTAAATGTGTTTTTATTTCATTTAAGCTAAATACTGACTGCTGGTTCTGAATATATCTTTTTAAAGAAAATAATTAACATTTAATCCAGGTAATCTCAATTAAACATACCATTACACAAAACTAGTGTTAAAGATGATTCGAACAATTTAAGTATTTCTTTATTTACTGTATACAAAAGTTCATGTTGTTCAGGAACTTACCACGAGACTTACGACAAGGCCTAAAACAAGTGTTGTCTTTAATTAAAGTATATATTAAAGTTCTCTTATCTAAAACTAACTTGTCTTTGGTCTTACTTTACTATAATTTATAGCATTTTTATATATTTACTGTTCACAAACTGTCACTTTTATAACGATGTTAATTTCCTTACTTTTTAACATTTCCGTCCTTATCATCCTTTACAAGAATGTCGACCTTTGTTTATCTTCCATCCCTTTTTCTTCATCCTTCACAAGTGTGTCGACCTTTGTTTATCTTCCATCCCTTTTGCTTCATCCTTCACAAGTGTGTCGACCTTTGTTTATCTTCCATCCCTTTTTCTTCATCCTTCACAAGTGTGTCGACCTTTGTTTATCTTCCATCCCTTTTGCTTCATCCTTCACAAGTGTGTCGACCTTTGTTTATCTTACATCCCTTTTTCTTCATCCTTCACAAGTGTGTCGACCTTTGTTTATCTTCCATCCTTTTTCTTCATCCTTCACAGGTGTGTGTCGACCTTTGTTTATCTTCCATCCTTTTGTTTCATCCTTCACAAGTGTGTCGACCTTTGTTTATCTTCCATCCCTTTTTTTTCATCCTTCACAAGTGTGTCGACCTTTGTTTATCTTCCATCCTTTTTGCTTCATCCTTCACAGGTGTGTCGACTTTGTTTATCTTCCATCCCTTTTGCTTCATCCTTCACAAGTGTGTCGACCTTTGTTTATCTTACATCCCTTTTTCTTCATCCTTCACAAGTGTGTCAACCTTTGTTTATCTTCCATCCCTTTTGCTTCATCCTTCACAAGTGTGGCGACCTTTGTTTATCTTCCATCCCTTTTGCTTCATCCTTCACAAGTGTGTCGACCTTTGTTTATCTTCCATCCCTTTTGCTTCATCCTTCACAAGTGTGTCGACCTTTGTTTATCTTACATCCCTTTTCTTCATCCTTCACAGGTGTTAACCTTTGTTTATCTTCCATCCTTTTTGTTTCATCCTTCACAAGTGTGGCGACCTTTGTTTATCTTCCATCCTTTTGCTTCATCCTTCACAAGTGTGTCGACCTTTGTTTATCTTCTCCATCCTTTTTTTCTTCATCCTTCACAGTGTGTCGACCTTTGTTTATCTTCCAACCCTTTTTCTTTATCCTTCACAAGTGTGGCGACCTTTGTTTATCTTCCAACCCTTTTTCTTCATCCTTCACAAGTGTGTCGACCTTTGTTTATCTTCCAACCCTTTTTCTTTATCCTTCACAAGTGTGGCGACCTTTGTTTATCTTCCAACCCTTTTTTCTTCATCCTTCACAGTGTGTGTCGACCTTTGTTTATCTTCCATCCTTTTTTCTTCATCCTTCACAAGTGGTCGACCTTTGTTTATTTCCAATCCTTTTTTCTTCATCCTTCACAAGTGTGTCGACCTTTGTTTATCTTCCATCCTTTTTGCTTATCCTTCACAAGTGTGTCGACCTTTGTTTATCTTCCAACCCTTTTTCTTCATTCTTCACAAGGTGTGTCGACCTTTGTTTATCTTCCATCCCTTTTGCTTCATCCTTCACAAGTGTGTCGACCTTTGTTTATCTTCCAATCCTTTTTCTTCATTCTTCACAAGTGTGTCAACCTTTGTTTATCTTCCAATCCTTTTTCTTCATCCTTCACAGGTGTGTCGACCTTTGTTTATCTTCCAATCCTTTTTCTTCATCCTTCACAGGTGTGTCGACCTTTGTTTATCTTCCAATCCTTTTTCTTCATTCTTCACAAGTGTGTCGACCTTTGTTTATCTTACATCCCTTTTTCTTCATCCTTCACAGGTGTGTCGACCTTTGTTTATCTTCCAATCCTTTTTCTTCATTCTTCACAAGTGTGTCGACCTTTGTTTATCTTCCAATCCTTTTTCTTCATTCTTCACAAGTGTGTCGACCTTTGTTTATCTTCCATCCCTTTTTCTTCATTCTTCACAAGTGTGTCGACCTTTGTTTATCTTCCATCCCTTTTTCTTCATTCTTCACAAGTGTGTCGACCTTTGTTTATCTTCCATCCCTTTTGCTTCATCCTTCACAGGTGTGGCGACCTTTGTTTATCTTACATCCTTTTTTCATCCTTCACAAGTGTGTTAACCTTTGTTTATCTTTCCATCCTTTTTTTTCATCCTTCACAAGTGTGGCGACCTTTGTTTATCTTCCATCCTTTTTTTCATCCTTCACAAGTGTGTCGACCTTTGTTTATCTTCCATCCTTTTGCTTCATCCTTCACAAGTGTGTCGACCTTTGTTTATCTTACATCCCTTTTTTTTTCATCCTTCACAAGTGTGTCAACCTTTGTTTATCTTCCATCCCTTTTGCTTCATCCTTCACAAGTGTGGCGACCTTTGTTTATCTTCCATCCCTTTTGCTTCATCCTTCACAAGTGTGTCGACCTTTGTTTATCTTCCATCCCTTTTTCTTCATCCTTCACAAGTGTGTCGACCTTTGTTTATCTTCCAACCCTTTTTCTTTATCCTTCACAAGTGTGGACCTTTGTTTATCTTCCAACCCTTTTTTTCTTCATCCTTCACAAGTGTGTCGACCTTTGTTTATCTTCCAACCCTTTTCTTTATCCTTCACAAGTGTGGCGACCTTTGTTTATCTTCCAACCCTTTTTCTTCATCCTTCACAAGTGTGTCGACCTTTGTTTATCTTCCATCCCTTTTTCTTCATCCTTCACAAGTGTGTCGACCTTTGTTTATCTTCCAACCCTTTTTCTTTATCCTTCACAAGTGTGGCGACCTTTGTTTATCTTCCAACCCTTTTTCTTCATCCTTCACAAGTGTGTCGACCTTTGTTTATCTTCCAACCCTTTTTCTTTATCCTTCACAAGTGTGGCGACCTTTGTTTATCTTCCATCCTTTTTCTTCATCATCTTCACAAGTGTGTCGACCTTTGTTTATCTTCAATCCTTTTCTTCATCCTTCACAGGTGTGTCGACCTTTGTTTATCTTCCCATCCTTTTCTTCATTCTTCACAAGTGTGTCGACCTTTGTTTATCTTACATCCCTTTTTCTTCATCCTTCACAGGTGTGTCGACCTTTGTTTATCTTCCAATCCTTTTTCTTCATCCTTCACAGGTGTGTCGACCTTTGTTTATCTTCCAATCCTTTTTCTTCATTCTTCACAAGTGTGTCGACCTTTGTTTATCTTCCAATCCTTTTTCTTCATTCTTCACAAGTGTGTCGACCTTTGTTTATCTTCCATCCCTTTTTCTTCATCCTTCACAAGTGTGTCGACCTTTGTTTATCTTCCAATCCTTTTTCTTCATTCTTCACAAGTGTGTCGACCTTTGTTTATCTTCCATCCTTTTTTCTTCATCCTTCACAGGTGTCGACCTTTGTTTATCTTCAATCCTTTTTCTTCATTCTTCATAAGTGTGTCGACCTTTGTTTATCTTCCATCCTTTTTTTCTTCATTCTTCTAGAGTGTGTTAACCTTTGTTTATCTTCCAACCCTTTTTTTCTTCATTCTTCACAAGGTGTGTTAACCTTTGTTTATCTTCCATCCCTTTTTTCATTCTTCACAGGTGTAACCTTTGTTTATCTTCCATCCCTTTTTCTTCATTCTTCACAAGTGTGTCAACCTTTGTTTATCTTCCATCCCTTTTTCTTCATCCTTCACAAGTGTGGCGACCTTTGTTTATCTTCCATCCCTTTTTCTTCATCCTTCACAAGTGTGTCGACCTTTGTTTATCTTCCATCCCTTTTTCTTCATTCTTCACAGGTGTGTCAACCTTTGTTTATCTTCCATCCCTTTTTCTTCATCCTTCACAAGTGTGTCGACCTTTGTTTATCTTCCAACCCTTTCTCTTCATCCTTCACAAGTGTGTCGACCTTTGTTTATCTTACATCCCTTTCTCTTCATCCTTCACAAGTGTGTCGACCTTTGTTTATCTTAATATAGTTCTCATCTTTCACTTTAAAAATTATTTTCTTTTCCTTATTTTTCCCTGAATATTTTGACGTTAGAACTTTACTCATAAAATCTTATCACCTTGTCTGTCTTAAATCAACATATTTATCTCAGCAAAATATCACCAGTTTTATCGTCCAATTGTCGAGAACTTATTGTCTTTCCCTTATTTTTTCATAGTTTATTATCTTTATCCTGCTCATCTTATCTTCCTTGTCTTACCTTTTCATAGTTTATTATCTTTATCCTGCTCATCTTATCGTCCTTGTCTTACCTTTTCATAGTTTATTATCTTTATCCTGCTCATCATATCGTCCTTGTCTTACCTTTTCATAGTTTATTATCATTATCCTGCTCATTTTATCGTCCTTGTCTTACCTTTTCATAGTTTATTATCTTTATCCTGCTCATCTTATCGTCCTTGTCTTACCTTTTCATAGTTTATTATCATTATCCTGCTCATCTTATCGTCCTTGTCTTACCTTTTCATAGTTTATTATCTTTATCCTGCTCATCTTATCGTCCTTGTCTTACCTTTTCATAGTTTATTATCATTATCCTGCTTTATCTTATCGTCCTGTTTTACCTTTTCATAGTTTATTATCTTTATCCTGCTCATCTTATCGTCCTTGTCTTACATTTTCATAGTTTATTATCATTATCCTGCTCATCTTATCGTCCTTGTCTTACCTTTTCATAGTTTATTATCATTATCCTGCTCATCTTATCGTCCTTGTCTTACCTTTTCATAGTTTATTATCATTATCCTGCTCATCTTATCGTCCTTGTCTTACCTTTCCATAGGTTATCTTCTTTATCTTTTTTATATTATCGTCTTTGCCCCACCTTTTCATAGTTTATTGTATTTATCGTTTCTTTTACAACTCATAAACCCAGTCGCACCCTTTACGATTTCAAGTTATGACCACGTGCACTCATCGTGAATGTCGACTTTAGCAGCATCACAAAGACTTGTTGTTTTATAATATAGCTTTCTTATACTGTCGTTGTTGTCGTCACAGAAAGTTATAAATACATTTTTAAGAAATTATTTTCTCATTTTACCATTTTTTTGTCATGAGTGCCAATCGAAAAGTTTCATCATAACATTTTATGTAATTATACTAGTCATGGAGAACATAGATTAATAAATAACCAAGGAGCTTATAAAACGAAGTTCGTGTGTAGTTTATAACGCCTAGACCAACCCAAAGGTGGCTTTAAAGTAGAGCATTAAATTTAATTACTGATTTTTAAAATCTCGAGACGAAAGAACGTGAATACCTCGTTACTTCTATTGACAAATTCGTTTTCTGTAGCTGGTACCTGATAAGACAAGACCTGGTAATATATTATGATCCACGCAAAAAAACTATCTCTTATATTAAACCGAGTAATATACAGCTTTAATTAGCAAGAGCTTGTATCTCGAATATATAATATAATAAGTTAAGTTAGTCATATACGGTGAATATAACAGAATTGTTTTTTGAAAATAATAAACAGTGTATCAGTTTGTTTTAATCATTTACAAAAAAAGGAAAATAGGTTCGAAAGTTAAATGTATTTGAAGTCTGTCGTCGAACTTTAAATCCAGTTTTTATGATTTATATCGACCTCTCCAGTCTGTGGGTTTTTATTCATTCGAAACAAATGTGGTTTGTTGTTTACCCTTCCAAAGATCTTCCAACTGCCAAATAAGAGAGATCTCAAACACGTTCTCTTAACTATGCATCACCATATAATTTCAATGTAAAATGCGTGTTAGCGTCCTCTAGTGGAGGTTAAAAGTATTTTAAAAAATTCTAAGCTTATATTTAAGCGATCTGTGATGTTTTAAGTAATATGTTTATCAGGAGTTACAGGGGCAGTCGAATTTTCATATGCTTGTTTGTTGTTTTTATTTGGTACACAAAATGGAAGAAATTCAAACTAAGCACAATACAAATTTAAAATGGAAAGTATGGTTGATTTTAACGACTTTATTTCAGCAATGAGTACTTTATAAATACGTCAAAAAACATTTTCGTAGGGTAATGAATTTTAGTTCTGTAAAAAAAAATTGAAACGTGAATACCAGGATTCTTAAAAACAAACCAGAAAGTTGGCATGTTCAACAGAATTAAACTCTTTATTTTAAAACGGTTCCCAAACAGCCTGAACTCACCGTCTCTGACAGAACAGTTTAACTTCGTTAGTTCGTCTTCTGCCATTGTCTCAAAGGGGGAACGTTTAACCACGACATAAGACTTTAGCCTGGCATAGCTAGGTAGTTAAGGCACTCGACTCATAATCCGAGGATCTCAGGTTCGAATCCCAGTCACACCAAATATGCTCGCCCTTTCAGCCGTGGGGGCGTTATAAAGTGAAGGTCAGTCCCACTATTCATTGGTAAAAGAGTAGCCCAAGAATTTGCGGTAGGTGGTGAGGACTAGCTGCCTTTCCTCTAGCCTTACACTGCTAAATTAAGGACGGTTAACGCAGATAGCCCTTGTACAGCGTCACGCGAAATTCAAACCAAACCAAACTATAAGACTTTATAAAACAAACCAGAAATAAATCAAACTTTGTGAATATTCAATAATCTGCTTCTATTACAATGCTTACAAATTTTCTGATATATTGCAACTCATATATTTATAAACCCTACCTGCGTTTTAAAGAATTTCAAATCAATCTGGAACTTTATTTTCTAGAACGTCTGAATTATCTAGTCTTCAATTTACTTTCATTTTCTACCAGATTATGTTGTTACAACTCAGTGCAGATCCGACACAGCTTTTGATCGTCTTCATTTATATACGGTCACAATAAAACTTCTTGCTGTTGTTGTTGTTGTTGTTTTGAATTAAGCATGGATATCTGTGCTCTGCCCACCACGGGTATCGAAACCCGGATTTTAGCGTTGTAAGTCCACAGACACACCGCTGAGCCACTAGGGGGCAAAACTTCTTGCATTATTAACATCCTTCCCTTTGTATGAACAAAAAGGTCAACATCCTTTCCTTTGTATGAACAAAAAGGTCAACATCCTTCCCTTTGTATGAACAAAAAGGTTAACATCCTTCCTTTTGTATGAACAAAAAGGTCAACATCCTTCCCTTTGTATGAACAAAAAGGTCAACATCCTTCCCTTTGTATGAACAAAAAGGTTAACATCCTTCCCTTTTTATGAACAAAAAGGTCAACATCCTTCCCTTTGTATGAACATAAAGGTTAACATCCTTCCTTTTGTATGAACAAAAAGGTCAACATCCTTCCCTTTGTATGAACAAAAAGGTCAACATCCTTCCCTTTGTATGAACAAAAAGGTTAACATCCTTCCCTTTGTATGAACATAAAGGTTAACATCCTTCCTTTTGTATGAACAAAAAGGTCAACATCCTTCCCTTTGTATGAACAAAAAGGTCAACATCCTTCCCTTTGTATGAACAAAAAGGTCAACATCTTTCCCTTTGTATGAACAAAAAGGTTAACATCCTTCCTTTTTATGAACAAAAAGGTCAACATCCTTCCCTTTGTATGAACATAAAGGTCAACATCCTTCCCTTTGTATGAACAAAAAGGTTAACATCCTTCCTTTTGTATGAACAAAAAGGTCAACATCCTTCCCTTTGTATGAACAAAAAGGTCAACATCCTTCCCTTTGTATGAACAAAAAGGTCAACATCCTTCCCTTTGTATGAACATAAAGGTCAACATCCTTCCCTTTGTATGAACAAAAAGGTTAACATCCTTCCCTTTGTATGAACAAAAAGGTCAACATCCTTCCCTTTGTATGAACAAAAAGGTCAACATCCTTCCCTTTGTATGAACAAAAAGGTCAACATCCTTTCCTTTGTATGAACAAAAAGGTCAACATCCTTCCCTTTGTATGAACAAAAAGGTTAACATCCTTCCTTTTGTATGAACAAAAAGGTCAACATCCTTCCCTTTGTATGAACAAAAAGGTTAACATCCTTCTCTTTGTATGAACAAAAAGGTCAACATCCTTTCCTTTGTATGAACAAAAAGGTAAATTTAATGAAATAAGTTTTTATATTTCCTTTGAAACGAGTATGGAGCCTTATTACTACTTATGGATATGTCAAATGTAGCGATGCTGACCTATGACATATTCTCCTCTGCTTGTGAGTTCTTGGAAGTTCAACATAAACTTCGTAATTCGATTCTCTACGGTGAACAGAAGGCCTAACGTGTAGCTTTGCGCTAAAAAATACAAGTATCTGTATCAACCTTAAGGGTAGAAATTTGTCTAGCCTCTAATAACACAGCTTTCAGGTACTATAACATATAAACAACAAACGAAAATTTTATCTTTAACATAAGGGTCGCCCTGGAAACTTAACCTCACAAGAAGAGGAAAGAAAACTGTTCAACTTATCACTACGCCACCATTTTTGTATTATTTTGCTTTTGTAACATTAGTGCAGTTAGGGCAAAATATTGTTGCCTTAAGGCTTGCAGCATTTGCTCTAAGGCCGCGGGTTCAAATCCGCGTCACACCAAGCATGCTCTCCCTTTCAGCCGTGGGGGCGTTATAATGTCACGATCGATCCCACTATTCGTTGGTAAAAGAGTAGCTCAAGAATTGGCGGTGGGTGGTGATGACTAGCTGCCTTCCCTCTAGTCTTACACTGCAAAATTAGGGACGGCTACAGATAGCCCTCGAGTAGCTTTGCGCGAAATTCAAAACAAACTAAACTTAATGAGAAATATTCCAGTTATTATTAAGTCACATGACTTTGTGTGGTCCAGAAATTATATAACTATTATCAGACCAAGACTTAGAATAGTATTGGTTAGTATATAAGGTTTTGTTGTAACAGATCAATGTGTTGTGGATTCAGAACAAACGAAATATTACTTAGATTTCAATATTCCACACAGTAATCCTAGTTAGGCTTAAGTCTTGAATATATATTTTTTCTTTTCATATCCAGCTATTAAAAGTTTTTCATAAGAAGCAATTCTTCGTTTCTTCTTTTCTAATCTTGCTTATGAGGTTTATGAACAAAGTACTTCGTAAACAATTCTGATCTATAATTCTCGATGTAGTCTGACGTTCAGTATCGTGCGAGTATAATATGTGCTCTTCTTAAAGTTGGCCCGGCATGGCCAAGCGTGTTAAGGCGTGCGTCTCGTAATCCGAGGATCGCGGGTTCCAATCCAGGTCGCACCAAAAACATGCTCGCCCTTTCAGCCTTGGGGGCGTTATAATGTGACGGTCAATCCCACTATTCGTTGGTAAAAGAGTAGCCCAAGAGTTTGCGGTGGGTGGTGATGACTAGCTGCCTTCTCTATAGTCTTACACTGCTAAATTAGGGACGGCTAGCACAGATAGCCCTCGAGTAGCTTTGTGCGAATTTCAAAAACAAACAAACAAATTCTTAAAGTTATGAAGCTTAGGTATTGTAAGATTTGAAGAATTCGAATACTGACAAAATCTAAGAAATGTAAAAAGTTCTTAAAGATCTAAATGCTATTCTGATTTCCAACTGTCCATTTCTTTCAAACAATTTTGAAGCACACTTGTAAAAGATGGTTATTAATTTACATTAACAGTGCCTAACTTTGTTGTAGAATAGATAGGAGGTAGTTAGAGCTAAGCCTATCTAACATAATTATTAATAGTGTATTTAAAGTAACTGAAAATATGGGAATGTATGTGTCTCTTCTGCTCTTTGTGTTATACATCATTTATATATATATTTATATTTCATGATTTTATAAAATGTCAGTTATGAAATGAGATTTGAGTCGTGATAAAAAACACACGTTCAAGACAACTTTTTAAGGAAAGAGGTCTTGCTGATCGTTGAGAAGAAGCCTACAAGTTTCTCTTCCGTTTGCACATAAGGTTTTGTTTGAAGCTAAGCACAAACCTACACAATGGACTATCGATGTTCTTGTTCGAAGCTAAGCACAAACCTACACAATGGGCTATCGATGTTCTTGTCATCACGGGTATCGAAACCCAGATTTTAATCTTATATATTGTAACGTATTTACTATTTAATATATATGTAATATAAGACATGTTTCTAAAACACTAAATAATCCGTAGTTATAGATAAAACTCTATTGTAAACGCACATAAAAACTTTATGTTTCTTCGGAAACTGACAACTAAAAAAAAAAAATCGTTTAAGACAACAGTCACTTTATATTAAGAAGCGAAATTCCATTGGAGATCAACCTGTTAGTTGGGGGTCACTGTTTCTAGAAACTTTGGTCAGCAAGACTGGGCTGGCTTTTAGGTAGAGTTCATCATCCTTTGACCCTGTAAGTGTCATTAACCTTGAGATTTTTGTTTTGATCAAAACTAGGAACCGTTGTTTTCAAATTTATTGAAATACGACATTTTGCGGTTAGAAGCACGTGTGGCACGTGAAAGGATGAAAACAAAACAAAACAGTTTTTTTGTTTTCTCCATAGAACGAGATTAGCAATGATTTGTACATGATTAGCTTGTGTCACGTTTTATTGTACATTTTGTTAATATTAGTGTTAGGTTGAACATTGCTATTGTGGAGATGAGTACGAATTTGGCTTCTGAACAAATTAAATAATTAGAGAATTACAAATATCAGTATGGATGCTTTACTTTACAAACAACAGATAAAAATTAAATTCAAGAACTGTCCAATGAGAATGATAATACGTTCCGTTACAACAAACCTGTCAGATTTTATTTTCAACGTTTCAATTAGAGCCACAAACCATTAAAATTAACTTTAGTTTGTTTCATGACAGTGCTGCCACATGGTATCAGTAAGGCGTGCTATTCGGTTTTATTAAAATATATATTCAAACTTATAAACCAGATTGTCCATTACGACCAATAATGTTCACATATGAATCGTTTAATTACAATATTGGTAAATACACAGCATGGGCATTCTCCAAATATGTAACATAAGCCAGCTCATTCATCAAAGATTCTTTTAATTTCAAGTATAATCTAAATCAACTTCATCATAAAGCATTAATGGCCAGTTTCGATGTTATATCCCTCTTTACAGAAGTTCCAACCACTGAAGCCTGCAAGATAGCCTTACAACTCTATATCCGAAACCTTAACCCATCTATAGACATTCCCAGCAACCAATAAGCAACCCTCATAGAATTCACCACAATAAAGACAAACTTCATGTTCAACAACCACAACTATATACAAACAAATGGCCTGACCATGGGCAACCCAGTATCACCAGTTCTAGCCAATATTTTTATGACACAAGTTGAAACACAAGCAATTAACACAGCATTACATCCACCACTATACTGGTACAGATATGTAGATTACACGGTTGCGGGATTCAAATCTACAGAACACACACTTAATTTTTTCAATCACATTAACTCTATACATTCGAACATTAACTCCACATGTGAACAGGAAGAAAGCAATCAAATATCATTTCTTAACCTCAAAATTACAAGAACCGACACACAATTCAAAACAGACATCAACCGAAAAATCACCCATACTGGACTATACATTTCTTGGAACTCAGCACATGAAACAAAACAAAAACTCAACATATTGAGAAACCAAATAAGCACAGCTATAAAACTATGCTCACCAGATAAAATTAACGATGAATTAGACAAAATAAAACAATACTTCATCAACATCAATAAGTTTCCTCAACAAACCGTAGAAAACATTATACACACACACCTAGACAGAAAGCAAAATCAACCAACAAAAGTAAATATATCCCACGAATTAAAAAATCACGAAACCATATACTGCTGCATACCATATATTCCTGACATCAGCAGAAAAATAACCAATATTTGGCAAAAACTAGTAACAAAATATGACATTCCAGTTAATACCAAATTTATTCAAAAACCAGGCACAAAACTAAGGTTTATACTGTGTAAAAACTACACTGACAAACACCACACCAACATTATTTATAAAATACAATGTCATAACTGCCACGACTTCTACATTGGAGAAACAAGTAGAAAAATGGAAACCAGATTCAAAGAACGCAGAAAGTCACCTTCACACGTTTTTGAACACTGCAAATCAAATAAACACAACATAACCATAGAAAACACCCAAACACTAAATAAAAAAACAAACATAAACAAACGCAAAATTAAAGAAGCCTTACTTATAAAACAACTGAAGCCCAAAATAAACCAATACAAAGGAACACCTTTATACCTATATTAACATATAATCAAACATATAAGCACGCCCTCTACATTCCTACACTCAGTTACACAACCCCCTTCAAACATGAGGTCAGCTTTCAGTCAGTTACTTCTTTTTTTTCTTTGTGAAACTGACAATAACCGGAGAAGGTCAAAACTTTGTTCGCTCCTCTACATGGTGCTTTCTCTACCCATACCAGCCGTTTTTACATATATATTTATTTCTCTACAAGTGGGCTCTCTCGTCATCACTGGACTCTTGTTTATGTTCTGTCTCCCAAGTGGCTCTAGTGGCACAAAGCTACGAAATGACCTGCCAGTGCTCTGCACTTTGGGGGCATCGATACTCTCAGTATTAAACTATGTCACCAAGGTTCATCATGTTTGCAGATTGTCTTATTTTGTTAACAGTGTCTCGTACTTAGGGTTTGTGCTGTAAAGGTGAATTGGTCAGAATAATTTAATCTCGAAACTGTGAATATCGGTTTGTATATGTAAAAACGGATGGTATGGATAGAGATAGCACTATGTAAAGGAGCTAACAACGTTTCGACTCTACAAGTAGGTTTTATCGACATAACCGACTTATATAGGTTTTGTTAAATGACTTAAAAGACGTTGTACCCAACAAACAAACTTACACGTTTGTATTGTTTGTTTCAGAGTCTTTGCCACACAAAGGTGTCTGCTTATATTTGTCGCCATTTTAAAACCGATCCACTAGAAATAAGACCATCTTGCTGAATATTGAGAATTGACCATTTGTTTTCTAGTCCCAAAGTACGGAGAGTGTTTTCTCAGCGACTGGCTGAGAATGTTCAGCTCTATAATTTAAAGACACGATTGTAAGTATTACTTCTAATAGAAAGCATGAACTACAAAAAATAACAAAAAGTTAGAGAGACTTGGGCGAGAAGAGTGAACGAGAGCACAGCTACCACAAATATCTGATTTATATTTATTTCCTCTCAGAAAACACCGCTATAAGAGAAAGGGAGAGAATCTAAGAGCACATCATAATGTTGCACGTTTGTATGAAAAGCACGTGATTCAACAGTCTGGTCTTGAGTCTGAACTCTAGCTGACCTCAACTTTCAGCGATGCGGAAGTGAATCTCAAAATGACCTCGTGTAGTCCAGTATATAAACCAGAGTTTTGACCGCTGTTGCTGAACAGCCTTTCCGAGCCCGTGGTAGTCACGATTTTCATCCATAAGGAAAGACTCAAAAATCATTTCTTCCTGACATCTGTTAGTGAGTTAGGTAAGCTGAAAATTAATTATAATTCAAGGTTTATTATTAATGTAATCTTTTCAGAAATCCACAGACCGATAAACGTGATCGTTTCTCAGTTCAGTTGTATACCACACTTGGTCATTCCACATTTTCCTGTTAAATATTTTATGTTTTTAGTCGCTCATCTTGCTATTTGTGGTTGATGAAATACAGAGAAAGAATAGTGAGATGAAATTTTTGTAACCCACAGGTTTGAAAATGAGACAGACTACTATCTTTTATGTTGGATTATGTCTGCTTCTGCACGTCTGTTTTGGTGATCCCGAAAACGCAAAGAGTCAAAAGTGTAAGTTTTCCTAACTCTATAAATACTAGACGAGATTCGCCGCATTCCACAAAAACTACATTGGAACACATAACAAATACTTCAAATTCTACGTGTTATATAGAACAGCTGACTTGTATTATATCACTGAATCATTATAATACGTAACTACGGGACATCGTGTGTAGTACACTACTTAAGATAACTCCTCTTTAGTGAGATACTGAACGATTAAAACACATAATAAAGTCATAACGTTTTGCAACATTTTGTACAATAGCTGAAATCTACTGTATTATATACAGGGTGGCCCGTAAATCCGTACCCATCCATATATTGTGTCTAAACAACGTTATAATACTAATGATGAGTTAAAGGCAGCTGTTACCGCGGCATTTTGAACAATAATCCCTTCTATGTTGAGGAAAATGTCTCATAACATGGCGTCGCATAATATTATGCAGCGAGAATGAGGAACAGCACGCAGATACACTGGATACATAAGATATATAGATGGGTAGGGACTTACTTAGGGACCCTGTGCAATCTCAATGCGTAGGTTGTTAGTTATCTAAATTTAATAATTTCTTTTTTATCTTTCAGTTTTCTCTGATTTTTTTGGATTGGTGAAGTTCTTTAACACCAAGTGTCAGACAGATGATCAGGGTGTCGGTACCTGTTACACTGAAAACGAATGTACACGTTTAGGAGGAAAACCTAGCGGTGTTTGTTCTTCCAAATATGGTGTTTGTTGTGTCTGTAAGTCTTTTAAAATGGCTGTCTTACTTGTACGAGTTGTATTTCTATGTTAACATGAGTATAAGCTGAGGTTAGTTAATACAGCTAATTACCTGACTTATTATTTAATATAACAATGTAGCTTATCTAATCTAATTACGTGAGTTATTATTTAATGTAGCGTAACTATTTGTCCGATTTAGCATTCGTACACTATATATGTAAAAACAGCTCGTTTGGATTGAGAAAATATTTAGGTAGAGGAACGAACAACGTTTCGACCTTCTTCGGTCATCGTCAGGTTCACAAAGAAAGAAAGAGGTAAATGATCGACAGCTGACCACATGTTTGAAGGGGGTTGTGTAACTGAGTGTAGTAATGTAGAGGGCATGCTTAGATGTTTGATTATATTTATTAATATAGGTATAAAGGTGTTCCTTTGTATTGGTTTATTTTGGGTTTAAGTTGTTGTGTAAGTAAGGCTTTTTTAATTTTGCGTTTGTTTATGTTTGTTTCTTTATTTAGTATTTGAGTGTTTTCTATAGTTATCTCATGTTTATTTGACTTGCAGTGTTCGAAAACGTGTGAAGGTGACTTTTTGTGTTCTTTGAATCTGGTTTCCATTTTTCTACTTGTTTCTCCAATATAGAAGTCGTGGCAGTTATCACATTGTATTTTATAAATAATGTTGGTGTGGTGTTTGTCAGTGTAGTTTTTACATAGTATAGACCTCAGTTTTGTGCCTGGTTTTTGAATAAATTTGGTATTAACTGTAATGTCATATTTTGTTACTAGTTGTTGCCAAATATTGGTTATTTTTCTGCTGATGTCAGGAATATATGATATGCAGCAACATATGGTTTCCTGATTTTTTAATTCGTGGGATATATTTACTTTTGTTGGTTGATTTTGCTTTCTGTCTTGGTGTGTGTGTATAATGTTTCCTACAGTTTGTGGAGGAAACTTATTGATGTTGATGAAGTATTGTTTTATTTTGTGTAATTTGTCGTCAGTTTTATCTGGTAAGCATAGTTTTATAGCTGTGCTTATTTGGTTTCTTAGTATGTTGAGTTTTTGTTTTGTTTCATGTGCTGAGTCCCAAGGAATGTATAGTCCAGTATGGGTGATTTTTCGGTTGATGTCTGTTTTGAATTGTGTGTCGGTTCTTGTAATTTTGAAGTTAAGAAATGATATTTGATTGTTTTCATCCTGTTCACGTGTGAAGTTAATGTTGGGATGTATAGAGTTAATGTGATTGAAAAAATTAAGTATGTGTTCTGTAGATTTGAATCCCGCAACCGTGTCATCTACATATCTGTACCAGTATAGTGGTGGATGTAATGCTGTGTTAATTGCTTGTGTTTCAACTTGTGTCATAAAAATATTGGCTAGAACTGGTGATACTGGGTTGCCCATGCTTAGGCCATTTGTTTGTATATAGTTTTGGCTGTTGAACATGAAGTTTGTCTTTATCGTGGTGAATTCTATGAGGGTTGCTAACTGGTTACTGGGAATTTCTATAGTTGGGTTAGGGTCTCGGATATAGAGTTCTAAGGCTATCTTGCAGGCTTCAGTGGTTGGAACTTTTGTAAAAAGGAATTATATGCAAAAACGACTCGTTTGGGCTGAGAAAACACTTTACGTAGAAGAGCGAACAACGATGACCGAAGAAGGTCGAAACGTTGTTCGCTCTTCTACGTAAAGTGTTTTCTCAGCCCAAACGAGCCGTTTTTGCATATAATTTCTCAACAAGTGGGTTTCTCGTCATCACTGATTATTTTGTAAAAAGGGATATAACATCGAAACTGGCCATTAAGACTTTATGATTAAGTTGATTAAGATTAGACTTGAATTTAAAAGAGTCTTTGATGAATGAGCTGGCTGATGTTACATATTTGGAGAATGCCCATGCTATGTATTTACCAAGATTGTAATTAAACGATTCATATGTGGACATTATTGGTCGTAGTGGACAATCTGATTTATGAGGTTTGGGGATGCCGTATATTCGTTGTGTGCGTGAGTCGGTCTTGCGTAGGTAGGAATAAAGTGTTTGTGAAATTGTGTTGGTTTTTCATTTTTAGTAGCAATTTGTTCAGTTGTGTTTTGTGTGTCTTTGTTAGATTTGTGTGTATTGGTTTAAATTTGTTCGTGTCTGATAGGATGTTTTTCATTTCTTGGATGTATCCATTTATGTTTATTATGACTATTGGGTTTCCTTTATCTGCTTTAGGTTTTTAATGGAATTAATGTCACTTTTTGTAAATTATTTGAAAAAATCGTTTAAGATGTTTTTAGGTGTTTCTGGAAAATATAAATTTTTAATTTTTTTTCTGTGAGGTTTGGTTGTTGGATGTCAATAAAATTGTCCAAGTTGTCTTTTATCTGTTGGTTGTTTTGATTGTTTTCTTGTTTTTGTTTTCTGTGGAAAATATCACAAGTCTCCTGGTTAGTTCTTCTAAGCCCCCCTCAAGTACAGCGGTATGTCTCCGGATTTACAACGCTAAAATCAGGGGTTCAATTTCCCTCGGTGGGCTGAGCAGATAGCCCATTGTGGCTTTGCTATACGAAAAACACAAACACACACACAGCTCTTCTAAACATGTTTTGATTTCTCTGGTTGGAATGTACCTAGGTGCTATTGCAAGGTTGAGTTCTTTGTTAAGTAGGTGTATCTCGTCTGTGTTTAATTATCATTTGGATCTGTTAATTATGAGGTTAGTCAACGGTTTGTCGTGTTGGTGTATTTTCTGTTGTTTGCATCTTAGTTTCTCTATTTTTTGTTGTGGCAGATCCTTTTGTTTCTGTAGTTCCTAATGCTAAGTTGGTTTATGTTTCGTTGTATAAGTCCATAAATCTCTGGTTTAATGCAGTATGCCAGTTGATGGTCTAATGTAAGATGGTTATGAGATAATTAAACCAAAGACTGTTATAAGACAAACCTTGACATACAAATTTAAGCTTTTTTTTTGTTTAGTAATTGATTTAGTTTGTTTATGTACGTTGTAATTCACATAGTGCTCACGAACTTCAGATACAACGCATCTTAACTATACGACTTTTCGTCTTCTGCAGTTGACGCAACTTGCGGTGGAGTAGTCCGTGAGAACAACGCAGTCATCTTAAGTCCTAACTACCCTCAAACATTTACTGACAGTCGAAAGTGTGAAGTTATTATTGAGAGAAAACCTAACACTTGTCAGGTTCGATTGGATTTCATCGAGATGACCCTCGCCCAGCCTGATAACACAATATGTGTAAAAGACAGGTTTTCGGTTTCTGGATTTCCCAACGTTCCCGTTATCTGTGGCGAAAACAGGAATCAACACAGTAAGCACACGTTACGTTAGATTAGTTTTGATAGCACGAGGGTAATTAATATCAGTAGGCATTTTCTGTTTGAATGAAAGGTTTATTACAATCTGATTTGTGTATAAGTTTTATAAAATAAACTTTCTGTAATTTTTAGTATACGTTAATTTTGGGGAAAACGACAACCTACTCCTAAGTGTCGTAACATCTGGTGTTGCCGTGGAACGGAAGTGGAAAATTAAGGTTACATATCTAGAATGTAACAGTCCTGAAACCGGTAAGTATTCGTAACTTTACTTGTAGCTATGATATTAATTGAAGAATACAAATGTACCGAGAGAGGTTGAAACATGTTTGGGTTTCAAAACTGATTTATTAGTTTATTAATTCTTTTAACATAGATATCAATTCCATAATTGTGATTACTAGGTTTTGTTACCCGTGGTGGACTGAGTTATAATAGTATATTGTGTAGCTTTGCGCTTAACTATAAATGGTTCGACAGAGCCTAGGGACTAGGGCGTTTGACTGAGGGTTGCGGTTCGGATCTACCTCTCACCAAATATACTCGTATTTCATCCGTGTTCGCGTTACAAAGTTACGGTCAATCCCACCATTCGTTGGTAAAAGAGTAGTCCAAGAGCTAGCGGTGGATGGTGACTAGCTGTCTTCACTGTAGTCTTTCACTGCTAAATTATATACGACTAACGCAGATAGCCCTTGAATAGTTTTGCATGAAAATTAAAACAAACAAAATATTAACAACATAAAATCACCTATCGTGATTTCATAGAACTACATTTTAACAAACTGTTGCTAGAAATATGGAACTAAATAAAACTTATATCAAATAATTCAGAAATTCTGTGTTTGTAAATACATGGAAAATAATTAACCGTTTGTCTAAAAGACGTCATTGGAAGAATTTTTTTTGGGGAAATTTACATTTAAAATAGATTGAATACAATATGCACATAATACACTAACAGACGAGTTCTTTAACGTTGTACTTTTTTATGTATACATGTTTACTGATGCGAGATAGTGGATATTCAGAGAAAACAGTAATATAGAGTGTGTTCTTAAAATTCATATTTTTATTCGAAACCGCAAATTAGTCAAAACTATTTTGTTTTTCTCAGTGTCAGTAACTCACAGTTGTTCAGTGACAATTATGAGGACTTATAAGGTACAAATTTGATTTCTATACTTGTGGTGGGTACAGCACGGATAGCTTTGATTAACAAATAAAGGGGCCCGGCATGGCCAGGTGGGTTAAGGTGTGCGACTCCTAATACGAGGGTCGCGGGTTCGCATCCCCGTCGCATCAAATATGCTCGCCCTTTCAGCCATGGGCGCGTTATAATGTTACGGCCAATCACACTATTCGTTGGTGAAAGAGTAGCCCAAGAGTTGGCGGTGGGTAGTGATGACTAGCTGCCTTCTTTCTAGTCTTACAGTGCTAAATTAGAGACGGCTAGATCAGATAGCCCTGGAGTAGCTTTGCGCGAAATTAAAAAAAATTTAAAGGGAGCAAATAATATGGTAAGAAATACACCGAAAGTTTACAGATTACATGATTTTCACCTGTGTGTATGTTTCTAGATTATTAAAAGTTTTTTAAAATATATAACGAGACTAGAGATTAGAGTATCGACTCTCATCCATAATCCCCAATCTTAAGTTTCTCTAATAAGACCGCGCTCCATTAAATGTGTTATTTCTTATAAGAATTATCAGTACAGTCTAGTTTCTATTATAGCTCCTGTTGGATGTCTACAGTATTACAAAGAAACGACAGGTTATGTCTCAAGTTTCAACTTCGAGTCTACAAACAACAACATTCCTCGACAACTTGGTGAACAAAACTATGCTATTTGTATTAAACATAAAGTTGGATTTTGTAAAATCCGCTGGACAGCAGAAACCTTCGAAATAAGTGGATCCCAGGATAAGGCACGACGAGGAGCTTCTAGCTGCAAGTTTGACTATGTGGTCATTCCAAATGCCTTCGGTGAAATGGACACAACGAGTTATGATAGGTTCTGTGGGAAGCGTTTGAATACTATAAACAACGCACCACAAAGTGTTCCGTTGACAAGTGAGTTTTTAGAACGAAGTGAACTTCGAGATCTTCTCATTCTAGATTTCATTTCCTGCTTTGTTATATTTGTATTTACAATAGTATCAATTAGCCCTGAACTACCAGTTTTAAATTCTCAAGCGCATAACTAACCATGTTGTACTCATTTTAATTTCAGTTCTGGACACTTGTCTTTGTTCAATAATTGACAGTATTTTTATTTTTATTTCTTGACACTTGTGTACAATTCAAACACAATTATTTTTAAAGAATAGTTAATTAATAGTTATTTGTTAAGTTATAAAATACGTCAGCTAAAGTCATATGAAGCAGTTTTTTTTTTCCCAGTAGAATGTGTTTTCTGGTTGTTTACTAAAATTACTAAATAAGATAAATGTTTACTTTTTAGGTCATACATTCCCTTTTATACTACGGTTTGTAACAAACAATCAGGAAACTGAAGCAAACAAAAACAGAGGATTTAAAATGCAATATCAACAGCTACCCTGTGTGTATTAGAAATACAAGGTAAGTACACATGGTTTTCACTCCAGGTTCTCCCTGAAAATAAAACAACATGTGTTATTGTAATATAAATGATGCTGAAAATACAAGTCAAACATTACCGTAATTTTATTTAACTGTTTATCATCCTGAGACAGACGTTTCATAATAATCAATTCATGAAGAAGGTTTAACTCATGATAACTCTGGGAAGAAGACAAAAGTCACCTTCATCACATTTCCATTTGTGACAAATTAGAATTAATTTTTACTTGTAGACTTTGTGCGTTTTTAGAAGTTATTTTTATTTAGTCATATTTTCCTTATATAAAATAACTTTTTTTGTATTTTACTAAGAACCCAAGACGGATGCTCGAGACGGAGAAGAAATTGGTTCGAAGATGTATAGTTCAAGCTACGATGTTCAACATGTACAAATAACTCGTCTTAAATGGTTTAAATGACCACGAGTATTATTTTAACATTGTCACTCACTGATGTGATATTGGACTATTTAAAACTGTATTTTCTTCCTTCACAAAAATATTACTATTTATAGAACTTGGAAAATGATTTATGTTTTGTGTAAGTTGTGGTGAATTAAAACTAATATTTTAGTTTTAATTTTCTGTGGTTATTTCTAAATTAATTACACTGACTATAGAATATTTTATTTATTTAGTTCAACTGATTAATTCATCGCACTTTCGTACTTTGGTTTTGGTTTCAGTTTTAGTAAAATATCCAGTACATCCGTTTTTTCAACTTCATAAATACTTCCTTTGTACACTGCACAAGAAACATTAACCATGAATATTTAGACAGTATAAGTTGTAATATCTACATTGTACTGATATATCTACAAGAAAGGTAGCTATCGTTCTTAATTAAAGCAGGAAAAAAGCACCAGTTGTTGTTAATCAGTTGGTTGAATGTCCTACTGAGCCTCCGATGATACAGCGGACAGTTTACGGACTTTCAACCCTGAAATCAGGGGTTCGATGCTCAGGAGATGGATACGCATGTTCAATTAATAACATATACAGCATGTCGAAAGGAGATGTTATTGTTTTTACTAAGACACTGGTTTTTCTTCATCTTGCTAAAGTAATTGGACGGGGAATAAAGGCACGTTTTAAGGCACTTTTATCGGTTGGGAGCCTCACACTTTTCACATCGACATAGCCTCTTAGTTTTTTTAGAATTTCGCACATAGCTACACGAGGGCTATCTGCGCGAGCCGTCCCTTATTTAGTAGTGTAAGACAAGAAGGAAGGCAGCTAGTCACCCACCGCCAACTCTTTGGCTACTCTTTTACCAACAAATAGTAAGATTGATCGTCATATTATAACGCCCACACGGCTGAAAGGGTGAGCATGTTTGGTTCGACGGAGATGCGAACCTGCGACCCTCAAATTACGCGTCGCACGCTTTAACCCACTTGGCCATGCCGGAAGGAGCCTCTTAGTAACAGAGTTCGGGAACAATTGTCCAAAGGACAACTTGGAAACTTGTATTTGGTCTTGAAGAACAAAACATGAGAATGTTGTAGTCTGCATCAGTCAAGATGTCCAAACTGACGTCACTCACATAGTGCAATTGTAAGTTTTTAAATATTCATCAGGTAGAAAAGCACTTTTGACCAGTTGCGATAGATATTATAATCTAATATTCAAACGTTTTGGGACATACATATGCCACAATATATATGTATCTTAGAGTCAGTAACACATAAGATATAAACATCCCACCATTAGCAAATCAGTAATACATAAAATCAGTATTTCATATATAATTATGATACATTGTTTACAATATATATTTCAAGTTAATGTGACAGTTAAAGCAACGAAATAAATACAAGTATAATAAATATAAATATAAAAAATAATGATAGTTCATATGGTCTCTGGTCATGATAAATTATAGGAATGCAATGGATATTAACAGACTTTATTTTATAAACAATTACTTGCCAGATGAACCCGACACCACAATTCTAAGGTTACGAATAATTTGAAGGGTAAAGCAATTCGAACAGATCTGTCTGAGAGACTTAGTAGTACATTTGCTTTAAATTAATTCAGAATAAAAAAAATTGAATAGCTTGTAGACACTTTTACTAAGAGACAGTGCTTCAGGAAGACATCGAATATTAACAATTTACATAAACACTTACCAGGCAGAATAAGATTGAAAAATTTGCTCCTGTAATAAAACTGGATATTGTTTCAAAGTTTAAATTTTCTTTCTTTCTTTCTCTCTTTGTCTCCCACTCTACATATGTTTACATAAACATATATCCGAATTTTCAATCTGTTCCGCTACCAATATACAGATGCTGGAGTACATCAGGCTCATTAGTTGTTTCTGACTGGAGTACGTCAGAATGATTAGTTTGTTGTTGTTTTAACTGATGGGTACCATACAGTTTGGTGTATTTTGAATGGAGTACATCTGGGAGCCGTTTGTCAAAAAGTGTAATATTGATTAGGTAGTCGATATTATCCACTACTGTGGATTTCTCGACAGACAACCAAGGGTTTCATGAGATATTAGAAATCCAGAGAATACAAGAGTTCCTCATATTCATAATTACTAGTTATACTTTATTTCTTTTGATGTAACTTGTTAGTTCTCAGAATTACAACACTAAAATTTGTATTTCAATTCAATGCTGTGGGCAGAAGACAGATAGGAAGCACAATGTGTGGTTTTGCAATGAACAATAAAATTATATTTGTCGTAGTGGTAGAAATTTATGATGTCTCTAATAACACCGTTTAAAGGTAATATAACATACAATCAACGAGGGTCAATTTGATCATTAGATTTATATGGTTTTTGCTGTATATTTAATCTCCCAAGGAACGGAATAAAGAAAGTTAAACTTACCCCTATGTCACCATTGAGTGTATTCTTTTAGTTTGGTTACAATAGCAGAGATAGGCCAAAATATTATTACCTTGAGACTTTCAGCTGTTACTCTAAGACCATAATATTAAATAATCCAGTCATAATTAAATCATATGACTTTGTGTGGTCTAGGAATTATACAACTATTATTGGTTCAAGACTCAGAATAGTACAGGTTAGAATGGAAGTTTTTCCGTGATGACGAGAAACCCACTTGTAGTAAAAATGTATTTTCAACACGGCTGGTATGGATATCAGCACTTTAATAGAAATAAAGTATAGAACAACGTGTCGACAATCTTTGGTCAACTTCTTATCTATCTGATATACGCCTATTACACAGTTCTGGATTAACCATCAAGCAAATTAGGGCACGTTCTTAGGGCACCAAGGGAAGTGGGACACCACAGTTTTTCCCCTAGCTAATATACCCTTAGCTCTTACACTGCCACATTCAAATTTACTCGATTTTTTTTTGTAATGGTTTTTTATTTTTCGTGTTCGATTTTACTCTGTATTGTAAAAGAAACGTTTGTTTTTTTTTCGCTTAGTGAGTGACTAAAGTTTAGACAAACCACTATACTATATATCTGAAGTAAGAAGACTTTATTTTGTGAAAGATTCCTACAAAAAACAGTGGAAAACGTTGATAAAATTTTATGACGTCTGATCTTGAAGATGAAATATGTTTCTCAATCCTTCCTTCTGATGAAGCTATTTATAATAAATTATAGGCAGTGAAACTGTTTTATTTTACTTTTCACTGCTTTATTCAGTCACATCTACAGCAAAATAAGAGTATAGTACCACAGAAGCATAAGTCAATCGAAATGGTGACATGTGTGTACAGAGACGGGCTAATTTTATATTTTTTTTCGGCTTTTGATTTCGTACGTTATATTTGGGTTGTTTTCTCGTTTGTTTTAGTTTTATTTGACTTAGTGTTACATTATTCATGTGTGCTTTGTAATATTTTTATAAGTGTGTTTCTCACTGAAGCTTTTCTGAGCCGTAATTTTTTTGGCTTCAAACAACTTGCTGTAAAAAACCTTTTGTGTGTGATTACATGTTTTGAAATTTATCATACGAAGAAGAATTTCATTGTAGCAATGCCACCATTCATAGATTGCAAGTAACCTATAAGAGTAGTTGGGCATGTATATATTCCCTTGTCATTATGTAAAAATTTAAACAGATATGAAGCTGAGATTTATTTACGGGATAAATACAAGGATGTCCTGTTTTAAATTATGTTTTTAGACCCAAATATGGAGATCACAATTATATTCTTCTAACTTCTTCCTTGATCCTATCCTGACGTCATAACGCCCCCGACAGGCTCTGCCCTCTAGTGATATTTTTATAAGGCGAACGAAAAATCCGACACAGAAACACAGAGACAAAGATGACAAACTTTAAGGCGTAATTCAACTATTTTGCGACTATAAATTCAGATCAGTATGTGTTCTATTATATTTCAGAAAATCTGGGAAAACAACTGACTGATTGGACCTAACCTTTAGGTAAAATTGCGTGAGACTTGGAGATGTACAACAACTTCATTCTTAACGTTGTTATGTATACACTGTACCACTAGTAATAGTACAGTAATTTGGTACCGTGGTCATAAAAAATATACCGTAAAGAACCGACAGACCAACAAAATCAATTTAGGATTGTTTGAAAAAGTGCCTGAATTGAACAAGTTCATGTGAGTAAGGTTAGTACTGAGTTCTAGGATTAACATTAGTGGCCTCAGTGATGTTGAGAAAACCCACTTGTAGAGAAATATATATGTAAAAACGGCTCGTTTAGGTTGAGAAAATATTTTACGTAGAGGAGCGAACAAAGTTTCGACCTTCTTTGGTCATCGTCAGGTTCACAAAGAAAGAAAGACGAAACTGCTGCAAACCATATATTCCCGATATCAACAGAAAAATAACCAACATTTGGGAAAAACTAGTAACAAAATATGCCACTCCAGTTAATATTTATTCAAAAACCAGGCACAAAACTTAGATCTATACTGTGTAAAAACTACACTGACAAACAGCACACTAACATTATTTATAAAATACAATGTGATAACTGCCACGACTTCTATATTGGAGAAACAAGTAGAAAAATGGAAACCAGATTCAAAGAACATAAAAAAGTCACCTTCACACGTTTTCGAACACTGCAAGTCAAATAAACATAACATAACCATAGAAAACGCCCATATACTAAATAAAGAAACAAACATAAACAAACGCAAAATTAAAGAAGCCTTACTTATACAACCACTTAAACCCAAAATAAACCAATAGGAACACCTTTATACCTATATTAAAACTAATAAAATAAATAATATAATATTATATATTCAAACATCTAACACTGCCCTCTACATTCCGATACTTAGTTACACAACCCCATCCAAACATGTGGTCAGCTTCCGAGCAGTTACCTCTTTGTTTCTTTGTGAACCTGACGATGACTGAAGAAAGTCGAAACGTTGTTCGCTCCTCTACGTAAAATATTTTCTCAACCAAAACAAGCTGTTTTTACATATATTAGTGGCCTCAATTGCAAAGTATTAGCATTAGGCCTAACGTTAGTGTAGTTATCAGAACTGAGTGACAATAACATTAGGCCTAACTACTGTAACTTGTTTTGGGTAAGTACACTAGAAACGCTACTGTAGCCTGGAATAATGAGGTGGACTATTCCCAATTTAAGGCCGTCGTTTTGAATTTACCTTCGCATTCATGTATGCAGACAAAGTTTCAGAAATATGCCTATTTTGTATGATTTGTTGGCTCATCTAAAGTCTCCAAGTCAAATCTGAGATCAGAATTGAGGTTAAAACTCATTATTCAGATATTTCATTATGATTGAGGTGCTTTAGGCTAGGCCTAACCGAGTATTTCGTAGTTCAATGTGCGATACAGTTTACAATTGATTAGATGTTTTGTATGTGTACCAGTACAGAATGCTCACTGTGTATATAGGCTACTACAGTATGTGTTGTTGATCATAAATTTTTTGGAATACTTTTTTGGCTCACGATGAATTTTTTTTTCATGTTACGCTTGACATTGCTTCTTGCATACAGCTACCGTAGCAACAACCTTAATAAAACTTTTGGAATGACTTAAAACTAATACTCCTAAAATGGATTGAAGTCAGTCTCGAATGGTTTTCATCCGATCAGAATGCAGCAAATCAAAAAATGTATCTATGAATTCATGGCTGATATGACAATCTTTGTCTAAATGTAGACCTAGATTTTGGTATGTTTCATGGTCTTACTAACGTCTTTCTTAATGAATTTCGGTGTTTTTCTAATTATTATAAGTACATGCAATCTATATTCATTTTTGATTTCTTTATTTTTGTTTCTGTATTGTTAAAACTGCAAGATAAAACGTGCTCAGTTAAGTGGTGTACAAAAAAAAACTGGCAAAGAAGAACCCACAAAAGGCTTTGGATTTAGTGACCAACACTGGACAGGTGACTAATTTTTCACTCAACTTACACAACATGATCTTCCAAATCAGAATCCCATCTCCGCCATCAGAAGTCCCTTACACTACATCTGACTCTGACAAGATTGAAGTTGAACCAAGCTCCACACCTACAAGTACCATTTTGTCAACTTCAAGGTGAAACATCATGATAACTTTGAGGTGTCACAGGCTGGCTCAACTGGCACACGCCTCACAGCTGATCTCACTTTACCTGCAAAATTTCCTAATATCTCTCGTTTTAATGTTGATGCAAGTTGCTGGACAATAGTAAAATGCTTCATTCTACAAAAGATGAAGAAACTAAAGCAAAAGATTCAGGATTTTGGCTCGATCTCTCTGCAAATGATATGGCTTACTGGATTACTTGTGGACCCATTTACTGTCAACAACACAATGGGCCATTTGTAAAATCTAGCCAGACACTTTCAATAGTGGCAAACCAGCGATATACTGTTCGCAAAAATTTTTCTGTGGGGTTGAAGCCAATGATAAGCAATACAAGAGAGAGCGGTTATTGTATTCAGAATCAATAGGGTCAATTTACCACTTTGTTTTTAAACTTTTTGCCCGTATAATTTCTTCGCATTTTGTTTAAAGAGAAAAGTTCAGTGACTGGCGAAATTCTATTGTAATTGATCATTATGAAAGAAGCACAACTTACCAATACTCTGTGCTTACATACTTAACTCACAGACAAGGTTTAGGTTTACCACAAGAGTTGTAAAAAACAAATTAAAGAAGAGTGCAATCACTAGGAGCATGTGTTGGAGAGTGTAATAGCTGTTATTAGTACCTTAGCTGATCGTGACCTGGCTTCTCGAGGAACAGAAGAACAATTTGGTTCACTGCAGAATGGGAATTTTTTAACGTTGCTTGAGATAATAAGTCGGTGTGAAGAACTCATTGAACCAATGAGTAAAACTCAGAAGGTTTACGTGTTCGTTATTGATGAAGTAAATTATTCTGGTTATTTTAGCTTGTCAGATGACTCGACGCCAGATCTATCACATATAGATCAGTTAAGTGTTGTATTCCGATATCTAAAAGATTGGCAGCGTATTGAAGGCTTTTTCTGGAACTGTGAAGCCATACCGGTGAGGAAATGGTAAACCAGGTATTACATTACTTCAGTGTGGTTTAGAAATTTAATTTTCCAAAATGTAGTGGTCAGTCTTACGACTGTGCTGCTAACATATCTGGGCTTTATATAGAGATGTAGCAAAAGATTTTTAGAAGAAAACAATTTTGCTTTATATGTGTTCTGTGCAGCCCATTCACTACATCTGGTATGCCGAAGTGCTGTTGACTGCTGTCAAGTGGCATTTAATTTTGTCTGTACAATACATTTGTTCTATGCATTCTTTTTCAACCTCAACCAGCTGGTGTAAAATTCTTAAAATCTCTCTCTGATACCAGATTGGAGACACATGCTTTCGCAACAACAGTAATGTTGAAGTCTTTCTTTAAGATTTTGGAAGGTTTAGAATGTCTAGTTGAATACAAGTACACTAAAGGAGACACTAGAAGAGAAGCAGATAGCATTACAAATTAGATGTTATAATTTGTTTTTATGTTGATCATTTGGGATGAGATTTTGCAAAAGTTTCATGAAGCAAGTAAAGTTCAGCAAAATGAGAATCTGAACTTAAAAACATGTGCAGATTTGTACGGGTCATTAGGTGACCAACTGTACACATTCAGGATGACTTTGAAAGATTTGAAGCTGTTGTAAAGGAAATACCACTAGACGTTGATGACAATACAGCTCAAACTCGGCGTGTCAGAAAGAAGGAACTCCATGACAGAGATGCACAAGAAGTAGATCTGAATGCGTGAGATAGATTTCGTATCACCACCTTCCACACAATAGTTGACAAACTAGAAATCCAGATCAAAAGAAGAGGAGACTTGTGAAAAAAAAACAAACAGCAAACAGATTGTCTTTCTCAAGTGATGTGCCAAATGATGTTACTTCATCTGATGAAACTGAAAGGTATTCTTAGTGTTCCCAAAAGCTAATTGATGCTTACCCAGAAGACTTGAACACTAATATCTCTGTCGAGCTTCAGCTGTTTCGCTCATATGTGCGCCATAAGTTCGCTGGTTCAAAAACGGTAAAAACCACATTTAGTTATGCTGAACTTTATAAAATAATTTCTGAAGATAAAATTGAGTGTACATTTCCAAAGGTAGACATTGCATTGAGTATATTTTTAACATTAATGGTCAGAAATTGCAAAGCTGAGCGTTTATTTTCTCAACTCAAGCATATTAAAAATCCAAACAGAACAACTATGAGATAAGACAAGCTTGATTCCTTGTCTCTGCTAATTAAAGAAGTAGATTTGTTAGGCCAAATTAGTTTTGAGGACTTGATCAAAGAATTTCAAATAAGAAATTCTTGAATAAAACTTTTTAAACTTTAAATAAATGTTAAGGTATAAGTAAATAATTTGCTTACAGGGTTTTAAGCTCAAAGTGAAAAACTGCTGACATTAAATATGATAATTTTTTGAATAAAAGGATTTTGAGCAAATTATTTGTTTTTGTTCACATCAAAGTGTTAATTTGTGAACATCACTGTGAGATTTCTTAACTCAGAGTGAAAATAAATATACACTAAAAATAATTCCTTTTAATTATCATTAATGAAAGAACTGATTTGCTTCATCATTTCTAAGTAAAAGGCCTCAGTCATTGTTGGATTTTGATCCATGTCCAATTTGTTAACAAATAAAATAGTTTTTAGTTAATATACTTGTGGGGTTTGATTTGGAAGAAAACTGAAGAAGGGTTATAAATATTCAAACTTTTATTTTACTTTCAGCACTTATCGAGGC
Source organism: Tachypleus tridentatus (assembly GCF_004210375.1). Lineage (NCBI taxonomy): Eukaryota > Metazoa > Arthropoda > Merostomata > Xiphosura > Limulidae > Tachypleus > Tachypleus tridentatus. The sequence goes on from NC_134834.1 coordinate 20,503,883, forward strand.
TTAATGTCTTGTTAGTTGAGCCATGGAGGCCGAAGAGGGCACCTTCGTTGGGCTGTGCTTATGGGATCAGTTGCCCTTAATCCGGCCCAACTATTATATATATATGTATAATTCATGATTTAATAAAATACCAATTGTGAAATGAAGTTTGATTCATTGTAATAAACAGACGTTTTGGGAATTTGTTTTTGAAAAGCCGAGAAGTCAATCGTGGAGAAAAAAAAGAACCCACATCATTTTTTTTTTATTTTGCACTAAAAAAAAACCAACAATAAAAACGCCAACAACAAACTAATCGTGGTTTAAATTTTAGTTTCCTTACAAAATCAAATGTGACACGTCTAAGGACATAATATTTTGTTTGAAGTTAAGCACAAAGCTACACAATGGGTTATCTGTGCTCTTCCATCCACGTATATCGAAACCCAGTTCCTACGCGGGTAAATTGGAAATAATTTATTATTATGATAATGTTTTAATTTTAATATTTGATTTAGATTAATATGTACTTACAAATGTATGGATCTTATATTGTGAAAAGTACATTGCGAAAATCCTCCTGTCCTCAAAATCTCTAGAATATTCTCGACTGTGTGAATCGAATCAACAATATATGTTTTACAAAAGAACCAGCATACCTTTAAATATTCTTGAAAGAACTAGCATACCTTCAAACATTGTTGAAAGAACTAGCATACCTTCAAACATTGTTGAAAGAACTAGCATACCTTCAAATATTGTTGAAAGAACTAGCATACCTTCAAATATTGTTGAAAGAACTGGCATACCTTCAAATATTGTTGCCAACTGAACTTTCGAGAACATCACCTTGAAAGTTTATAAATCGACATGCTAAGAAAGAATTAGCTCAGCACGGCCAGATGGATAAGGCACTCGACTCGTCATCTGAGGGTCCCGGGTTCGAACCACCGTCACACCAAACATACTCGCCCTTTTGTACGTAGGGTCGGTATAATGTGACGGTCAATTCCCTTATTCTTTGGTAGAAAAAAGTATCTCAAGAGTTGGCGGTGGATGGTGATGACTAGCTGCCTTCCATCTAGTCTGGCAATGGTAAAGTAGGGACAACTAGCGCTAGTAGCCATCGTGTAGCTTTGCGCAAAATTAAAAACAAATTAATCAGAAAACTACAGATATTTGACAAAAAATGATTAAAAATTTCGAACGTTACAAACTGTTCAACTTCAGTGAATTAACTGCAGACATTAGTATTTCAACAAGGACGTTAAATATTTTCGTCGCAAAAAATGTTGGCTTAGAACCGGCGTGAGGCCAGCTATTCAGTCATTCAGGAAAGTGTAACAATATCACCTTAGAATTAATTCACTTATCATGAACCGTCGATAGAATATTCAGTTCTAGAAGAGATAGGAGACTCAGTATCGGCTGTAATATTTTTGTATATGGATCATTATTTGTAACAACCATTATTATCAAGTGTATTATTATTTGTGTATTAAAATAAATTTGTTTCAGAAAGAGAATTATGTATATCAATCCTGTGGTAATTATCATAAATCTGATACCTTTTGGCAGCCGAGGAAATCCGAGAAAAATTATAATACATAACGAAATCTGCAGAAGTTGTGCTGTACCACCTGGTTTGCATTGGGTATAAGATAAAAAACCCTCCTAATCTTTGTTATTTATGGAACTGAATTTAACCAATAAATATACATCTTAATCTTCCACTTTACTTCAAAATCATATATCTTATTAAAATAAAACTTAACTCGTGGGTATAGACGAAATCTATCGTAAATATACATAAAAGCTTCTGGTTAGTACTGAAAGTATTGCATCCCGCTAGTACAGCGGTATGTCTCCGGATTTACAACGCTAAACTCAGCGGTTTGAGTCCCCTCGGTGGGCTCAGCAGATAGCCCGATGTGGATTTGCTATAGGAGAAACACATATATACCTAAAATTAAGAAAATATATATTTTTGAGATCAAAACTATTTAAAAGTTAAAGGTAAAAATCAACCTCTTCGCTAGGGGTCACTGTTTATGTTAATTCTGGCCAGTAAGATTAGCCTAGTTTAATGTAGAGGTCATTATCCTTTAATTCTGTAAAGCTCAGTTACCTTGAGATCTATGTTTTGATCAAAACTGGGAACTATTTAGATGCCACGTTAATCAGTTAGAACCACGAGAATTGTGTGACAACATTGAAAATATGTAGAAACAAAACATTTTGTTTTTACAAATATTAACATGGTCAACATGAAGATACTAAACATTTTATCCACACAGAACGACATTAACAACGATTCCTCGACATGAATGTCAGAGTTAAAATTGGTTTCGACACCCGTAGTGGGCAAAGCACAGATAGCCCATTGTACTTAATTTCAAACAAACAAGCAATGATTCGTACATGAGCAGTTTATGTAACGTTCTATTGTACATTTTTTAGTGTTAGTCTTAGGTCATAGATCATTGATGTTGTAGAGATGAGTACGATTTTTATTTTGAATCAATTAAAAAGTCTGTGTTTTGAACTATATGAACATCACGTGCTCTACTTTAGAAACAACAGATAAATAAAGACGGTGACAACCATCAAGTGAAAACGATAAGACTTCCGCTTACTACAGACAAGTCAGATTTTATTACGAACGTTTCAATTATAACCTTTAACCTATAAAATTAATATCAGGTTGTTTTATAACGGTACTGCAACATGGTGTCAGTAAGACCTGTTATTCGGTTTTATTGAAGTCTATACATATATATATTTTTACAATGAAGCGCAGAAATGTTGGTGTTATTATTTGGTATTAAGCACAAATCTATACAAAATGGCTATTAGTGTTCTACCCACCATGGGTATCGAAACTCTGTTTCTATCAAAATAAGTCCGCAAACATACCACTGTTATACTGTTAATAAACATGTCGTCAAAATGCTCTAGACGTTGTATAAATACACCAAGACAGGTGACAGTTTTATTACATAATTATCTCTAAAATTTTAAAGTAAGTTTGTCTTTTCTTTCATTAGATAAGTTGAAACAGAAGGACATTTTTGAAATCCAGTATGAATGAACTAAAGCTATAATAGTCCGAAAATAATACAATGTATTGCCTTTGTCCCCAAGGTATCTAGTTTTACTTCTCATAAACATACAAACAAATCTGGATGCGGTCTTGTTTTTACAACAACAAGTTTATTTTTCTTAAAACATTCTAATTACTTTCGTTCCTTCTCTACGATGTAGCCTGTATAAGGTGTGAGGATCAGATATTTTCATTTATCTTGTGATTAGTTTTTATTGGGCGTCTATATAAATTGCATATCATTAAGCCCGATTGGTGTTAGAAGCTTGGTTTGATCAGAAGTTGTTAATAACCAGATTAGTTACAAACATTTTCATTCAAATAATCTTTCCCAAGTATGATCCACCTTACAAGAAGTCAATGTACTTTTAATAACTGTCGATATAAATGTAGGTAGAGACCAGTTAGTTCGTGTTGCACAACAACTCCTGTTTATTTTGAGAACAGTGTTCTCTCTAAAAAAAAATGGCTCTCGTCGCACAAAGCTACACAATGTGCTACATGTGCTCTACCCATTGCACACGCACAAACACCTGATATACATTAATTTCCTGTCAGAAAACACCGCGATTAGAGAAAACGACAGAATCTAAAAACATATCATAATGCTACACAGTTATATGAAAAGCACGTGATTCAAAAGTCTGGTCTTGAGTCTGAACTCTAGCTGACCTCAGCTTTCGGCGTTGCGGAAGTGAATCTCAAAATTACCCCGTGTAGTCCAGTATATAAACCAGAGTTTTGACCGCTGTTACTGAACAGCCCGACCGAGCCCGTGGTCGTCAGATAACGATTTTCATCCCTAAAGAAAGACTCGAAAATCATTTCTTCTTGACGTCTGTTAGTATGTTAGGTAAGTTGAAAATTAATTACAGTTTAAAGCGTTAGTAATATAGCATTCTTTTCAGAAATCCACAGACCGATAAATGTGATCGTTTTTCAGGTCAGTTGTATACCACACTTGGTCATTTTACATTTTCGTGTTAAATATTTTATGTATTTAGTCGCTCATCTTATTATTTGTGGTTGATGAAATACAGAGAAAGAATACTGAGATGAAATTTTTGTAACCCACAGGTTTGAAAATGAGACAGACTACTTTCTTTTCTGTTGAATATGTCTGCTTCTGCACGTCTGCTTTGGTGATCCAGAAGTCGCTAAGAGCAAAAAAAAGTATGTTTCTCGCCATTTCTAACCCTATAAATACTAGACGGTCTTCGTCGTAACTTTAGAATACATAATAACTACTTCACATTCTGCATATTATACAGAATAGCTCACTTACACTGTATTATATACATTCTAAATGCATTAGTTGTACCAGATATTCTGATAATCGTTGTTAATTATCTATAATTAAAACTTTCTTTTTTATCTTTCAGTTTTCTCTGATATTTTTGGATCGACGAAGTTCTTTAACACCAGATGTCAGACAGATGACCAGCGGGACGGTACCTGTTACGCTGAAAACGAATGTACACGTTTAGGAGGAAAACCTAACGGTGCTTGTGCTTCCAAATATGGTGTTTGTTGTGTCTGTAAGTCTTTTCAAATGGCTGTTTTACTTGTACGAGTTGTATTTCTATGTAAACATGAGTAAAGGTTAAGGTTAATTTATAATGCTTTGTAAATTTAATATGATTTTAAAATAATTAAAATGTGAAATAGAATTCCTTCGGATCATAAAAAGTACCGACCGGGTCATAATTTATATTTTCTACCTATTTTATAACCTTATTATGACCTTATCTGTGTTATGACAGATTCAATTTCTTCAGCTGTCCAATTCCTACAATACTTTCTTGTTATCATTGGTGGAAGTTAATATAACAATATGCCCCCTAGTGGCACAGAGGTATGTCTGCGGACTTACACACGGAAAACCGGGTTTCGATACCCGTGGTGGGCAGAGCATAGATTGCCCATTGTGTAGCTTTGTGCTTAATTCAAAACAAACAATATAACTTATCTAATTACCTCATCAATTATTTAATGTAACAATGTAGCTTATTTAAACTAATTCCCTGAGTTATTATTTACCATAACAATGTAACTGTTCGTCCCAGTTAGTACTTCCGCACTGTATTAAACTGATTTACGTCATCCGATCTGCAACAGTAAAATATGAAACATTCGCACAATTGCATTGTTACACATAACACTATTATAACTCATGAATATCTCAATAATAAAACTTTTTCAATATTTGTTTTACACAAGTTTCGTGAAGAATGTATGCATATACTGCACAGTTAACATTTTCACAACTTTAAAGACCCCCAGTGGCTCAACGGTATGTCTGCGGACTTACAACCCTACAAAATAGGTTTCGGTACCCGTGGTGGGCAGAACGCAGAGAGTCCTTTGTGTAGCTTTGTGCTTTATTCAAAACTGGGTTTTGATACCCGTGGTTGGCAGAACGCAGAGAGTCCTTTGTGTAGCTTTGTGCTTTATTCAAAACTGGGTTTCGATACCCGTGGTTGGCAGAACATAGATAGTCCTTTGTGTAGCTTTGTGCTTAATTCAAAACAACAACAACACAGCTGTAAAACTATTCTTTGAACTTAAGCCTAATGTAAGATGGTTGTATGAAGTAATTAAACTCCAAACTGTAGTAAGACAAACCTAAAAAATATTTTAAGTTTTTGTTTTAATAATTGGTTTAGTTTGTTTATGTACGTTATAATTCACATAGTGATCACGAACTTTAGATACAACGCATCTTAACTCTACGACTTTTCGTCTTCTGCAGTTGACGCAACTTGCGGTGGAGTGGTCCGTGAGAACAACGAAGTCATCTTAAGTCCTAACTACCCTTACGCATTTACTGACAGTCGAAAGTGTGAAGTTATTATTCAGAGAAAACCTAACACCTGTCAGGTTCGATTGGATTTCATCGAGATGACCCTCGCACAGCCTGATAACACAATATGTGTAAAAGACAGGTTTTCTGTTTATGGAAATCAAAACGTTCCCGTTATCTGTGGCGAAAACAGGAATCAACACAGTAAGCACATGTTACGTTAGATTAGTTTTGATAGCACGACGGTAACTAATATCAGTAGACATTTTCTTTTTTGAATGAAATGTTTATTACAATCTGATTTGTGTATAAGTTTTATAAAATAAACTTTCTGTGATTTTCAGTGTACGTTGATTTTGGGGAAAACGACAACCTACTCGTAAAAGTTGTAACATCTGGTGTTTCAGTCGAACGGAAGTGGAAAATTCAGGTTACATACCTAGAATGTAACAGTCCTGAAACCGGTAAGCATTAGTAAGTTTAGTTGTAGTTATGGTATTAAGTGGAAAATATAAATGTACCGAGAGAGGTTGAAACATCTTAGTGTTTCAAAACTGATTTATTAGTTTATTAATTCTCTTAACACAGATATTCACCTTATAATTGTGATAACTATGTTAGCTATTGATACATTATAAGTAAATATTGTGAGGAAAACTGTATTATAATATAAAAATTGATAACATAATTAGGTATTTTTCGGACCGTTTCGTGGAAGCCCAAGGTTCCGCAAAGAGTCACCAGGGGCTCCACACAGATGATATACAATCACTTTTTTTTTTTTGTTTTTTTTTTTTTAATCGAGAATTAATTTGTTAATTAATTAATTTGACCAAAAGTATTTGTACCCATTTCTGGAAGTAATGTTCATCTCTTTTTTTCTATATATGAAGATATTTCTTAAGTTTAAACGTCACGTGAATGTTCCAAGAGGTTAATAATAATTTTCAACATCAGTTTTGTATTTAAAATTACAAACACAGATGTGTCTATGAATGTTATAGCAATTGGATGAAATAGTTTCAAACTTCGTTTCAAACCACCTGCTTCATCTAGAGGCACTGCGGATTTCTGTAGAAACCGGGTTTTGATAACCGTAATGGGCTGAGCTATAATAGTATATTGTGTAGTTTTGTGCTTAATTATGAATGGCTTGATAGGACCACTGTCTAGTGCGTTCGAACCGAAATCTGAGGTTCATGGTTTAAACCTAACTTCCACCCAACACCCTTGTTGGCGTTATAAAGTGATGGTCAATCTCAAGAAAAAGAGTAGCCTAAGAGTTGGCGGTGGGTGGTCACTAGCGGTCTTCACTCTAGTCTTTCACTGCTAAATTATGTACGACTAACGCAGATAACCCTTGAATAGTTTTGCATGAAAATTAAAACAAACAAAGTATTAACAACATCAAATCACCTACCGTGATTTCATAGAACTACATTTCAACAAACTGTTGCTGGAAGTACGGAACTAAGTAAAACTTATATCAAATAATTCAGAAATTCTGTGTTTGTAAATACATGGAAAATAATTAACCGTTTGTTTAAAAGACGTCATTGGAAGAAATTTTGTTTAGGAAAATTTACATTTAAAATAGATTAAATACAATATGAACATAATAGAGTAAAAGACGAGTTCTTTAACGTTGTACGTCTTAGTTATACATGTTTACATGTATACATGTTTACTGATGTGAGATAGTGGATATTCAGAGAACACAGTAATATAGAGTGTGTTCTTAAAATTCATATTTTTATTCGAAACAGCAAATTCGTCAAAACTATATTGTTTTTCTCAGTGTCAGTAATTCACAGTTGTTCAGTGACAATTATGAGGACTTATAATGTACAAAATTGATTTCTATAATCGTGGTGGGTACAGCACGGATAGCTTTAATTAATAAATAAAGGGAACAAATAATAGGGTAAGAAATACACCGAAAGTTTAGAGATTACATGATTTTCACCTGTGTGTATGTTTCTAGATTATTAAACGTTTTTAAAATATATAACGAGACTAGAAGTTGGAGTATCGACTCTCATCCATAATCCGCAATCTTAAGTTTCTCTAATAAGACCGCGCTCAATTAAACGTTTTCTTTCTTATAAGAATTATCAGTACAATTTAGTTTCTATTATAGCTCCTGTTGGATGTCTGCAGTATTACAAAGAAACGACAGGTCATGTCTCAAGTTTCAACTTCAGGTCTACAAACAACAACATTCCTCGCCACCTCGGTAATCTGAACTATCTCATTTGTGTTAAACAGAAAGCTGGATTTTGTAGGATCCGCTGGACAGCAGAAACCTTCGAAATAAGTGGATCCCAGAATAAGGCACGACGAGGAGCTTCTAGCTGCAAGTATGACTATGTGGTCATTCCAAATGCCTTCGGTGAAATGGACACAACGAGTTATGATAGGTTCTGTGGGAAGCGCTTGAATACTAGAAACTACGCACCACAAAGTGTTCCGTTGACAAGTGAGTTTTAGAACAGAAGTGAACTTCGAGATCTTTTCATTCTAGATTTCATTTCCTGCTTTGTTATATTTGTATTTACAATAGTATCAATTAGCCCTGAACTACCATTTTTAAATTCTCAAGCGCATAACTAACCATGTTGTACTCATTTTAATTTCAGTTCTAGACACTTGTCTTTGTTCAATAACTAACAGTATTTTTATTTTAATTTCTTGACACTTGTGAACAATTCAAACACAATTATTTTTAAAGAATAGTTAATTAATAGTTATTTGTTAAGTTATAAAATACGTGAGCTAAAGTCACGAAGTTTTTTTGTTTTCCCAGTAGAATGTGTTTTCTGGTTGTTTACTAAAATTACTAAATAAGATAAATGTTTACTTTTTAGGTCATACATTCCCTTTTATACTACGGTTTGTAACAAACAATCAGGAAACTGAAGCAAACAAAACAGAGGATTTAAAATGCAATATGAACAGCTACCCTGTGTGTATTAGAAATACAAGGTAAGTACACATGGTTTTCACTCCAGGTACTCCCTGAGAATAAAACAAAATGTGTTATTGTAATATAAATGATGCTGAAAATACAAACCAAACATTACCGTAATTTTATTTGACTATTTATCATCCTGAGACAGAAATTTCATAATAATCAATTCATGAAGAAGGTTTAACTCATGATAACTCTGGGAAGAAGACACCTTCATAACATTTCCATTTGTGACAAATTAGAATTAATTTTTACTTGTAGATTTTGTGCGTTCTTAGAAGTTATTTTTATTTAGTCATATTTTCCTTATATAAAATTTTTTTTTTGTATTTCCCTAAGAACCCAAGACGGATGTTCGAGACGGAGAAGAAATTGGTTCGAAGATGTATAGTTCAAACTACGATGTTCAACATGTACAAATAACTCGTCTTAAATGGTTTAAATGACCACGAGTATTATTTTAAAATTGTCACTCACTGATGTGATATTGTACTATTTAAAACTGTATTGTCTTCCTTCACAAACATCTTACTATTTATAGAACTTGGAAAATGATTTATGTTTTGTGTAAGTTGTGATGAATTAAAATTAATATTTTAGTTTTAATTTTCTGTGGTTATTTGTAAATTAATTACACTGACTATAGAATATTTTATTTATTTAGTTGAACTGATTTATTCTTCGCCCTTTCGTACTTTGGTTTTGGTTTCAGTTTTAGTAAAATATCCAGTACATCCGTTCCTTCAACTTCATAAATACTTCCTTTGTACACTGCACAAGAAACATTAACCATGAATATTTAGACAGTATAAGTTGTAATATCTACATTGTACTGATATATCTACAAGAAAGGTAGCTATCGTTCTTAATTAAAGCAGGAAAAAAGCACCAGTTGTTGTTAATCAGTTGGTTGAATGTCCTACTGAGCCCCCGATGATACAGCGGACAGTTTACGGACTTACAACCCTGAAATCAGGGGTTCGATGCTCAGGAGATGGATACGCATGTTCAATTAATAACATATACAGCATGTCGAAAGGAGATGTTATTGTTTTTACTAAGACACTGGTTTTTCTTCATCTTGCTAAAGTAATTGGACGGGGAATAAAGGCACGTTTTAAGGCACTTTTATCGGTTGGAGCCTCACACTTTTCACATCGACAGAGCCTCTTAGTTTATTTAGAATTTCGCAAATACCTACACGAGGGCTATCTGCGCGAGCCGTCCCTTATTTAGTAGTGTAAGACTAGAAGGAAGGCAGCTAGTCACCCACCGCCAACTCTTGAGTTACTCTTTTACCAACAAATAGTAAGATTGATCGTCATATTATAACGCCCACACGGCTAAAAGGGTGAGCATGTTTGGTTCGACGGGGATGCGAACCTGCGACCCTCAAGTTACGCGTTGCACTTGGCCATGCTGGGCCGAGCCTCTTAGTAACAGAGTTCGGGAACCATTGTCCAAGGACAATTTGGAAACTTGTATTTGGTTTTGAACAACAAAACATGAGAATGTTGTAGTCTGCATCAGTCAAGATGTCCAAACTGACGTCACTCACATAGTGCAATTGTAAGTTTTCAAATATTCATCAGGTAGAAAAGCACTTTTGACCAGTTGCGATAGATATTATAATCTAATATTCAAACGTTTTGGGACATACATATGACACAATATATATGTATCTTAGAGTCAGTAACACATAAGATATACACATCCCACCATTAGCAAATCAGTAATACATAAAATCAGTATTTCATATATAATTATGATACATTGTTTACAATATATATTTCAAGTTAATGTGACAGTTAAAGCAACGAAATAAATACAAGTATAATAAATATAAATATAAAAATAATGATAGTTCATATGGTCTCTGGTCATGATAAATTATAGGAATGTAATGGATATTAACAGACTTTATTTTATAAACAATTACTTGCCAGATGAACCCGACACCACAATTCTAAGGTTACGAATAATTTGAAGGGTAAAGCAATTCGAACAGATCTGTCTGAGAGACTTAGTAGTACATTTGCTTTAAATTAATTCAGTATAAAAAAAATTGAATAGTTTGTAGACACTTTTACTGAGAGAACAGTGCTTCAGGAAGACATCGAATATTAACAATTTACATAAACACTTACCAGGCAGAATAAGATTGAAAAAATTTGCTCCTGTAATAAAACTGGATATTGTTTCAAAGTTTAAATTTTCTTTCTTTCTTTGTCTCTCACTCTACATATGTTTACATAAACATATATCCGAATTTTCAATCTGTTTCCCTACCAATATACAGATGCTGAAGTACATCAGGCTCATTAGTTGTTTCTGACTGGAGTACGTCAGAATGATTAGTTTGTTGTTGTTTTAACTCATGGGTACCATACAGTTTGGTGTATTTTGAATGGAGTACATCTGGGAGTCGTTTGTCAAAAAGTGTAATATTGATTAGGTAGTCGATATTATCCACTACTGTGGATTTCTCGACAGACATCCAAGGGTTTCATGAGATATTAGGGATCCAGAGAATACAAGAGTTCCTCATATTCATAAATACTAGTTATACTTTATTTCTTTTGATGTAACTTGTTAGTTCTCAGAATTACAACACTAAAATTTGTATTTCAATTCAATGCTGTGGACAGAAGACAGATAGGAAGCACAATGTGTGGTTTTGCAATGAACAATAAAATTATATTTGTCGTAGTGGTAGAAATTTATGATGTCTCTAATAACACCGTTTAAAGGTAATATAACATACAATCAACGAGGGTCAATTTGATCATTAGATTTATATGGTTTCGCTGTATATTTAATCTCCCAAGGAACGGAATAAAGAAAGTTAAAATTACCCCTATGTCACCATTTAGTGTATTCTTTTAGTTTGGTTACAATAGCAGAGATCGGCCAAAATATTATTGCCTTGAGACTTTCAGCTGTTACTCTAAGACCATAATATTAAATAATCCAGTTATAATTAAATCATATGACTTTGTGTGGTCTAGAAATTATACAACTATTATTGGTTCAAGACTCAGAATAGTACAGGTTAGAATGGAAGTTTTTCCGTGATGACGAGAAACCCACTTGTAGTAAAATGTATTTTCAACACGGCTGGTATGGATATCAGCACTTTAATAGAAATAAAGTATAGAACAACGTGTCGACAGTCTTAGGTTATCTTCTGCTCTAGCTGTTATACGTCTATTACACAGTTCTGGATTAACCATCAAGCAAATTAGGGCACGTTCTTTGGTCACCAAGGAAGGGGTCACCACAGTTTTCCCCTAGCTATCATACCCTTAACTCTTACACTGCCACATTCAACTTTACTCGAATTTTTTTTTGTAATGGTCCTTATCTGTCGTGTTCGACTTTACTCTGTATTGTAAAAGAAACGTTTGTTTTTTTTGGCTTAGTGAGTGACTAAAGTTTAGACAAACCACTATACTATATATCTGAAGTAAGAAGACTTTATTTTGTGAAAGATTCCTACAAAAAACAGTGGAAAACGTTGATAAATTTTTATATGATGTCTGATCTTGAAGATGAAATATGTTTCTCAATCCTTCCTTCTGATGAAGCTATTTATAATAAATTATAGACAGTGAAACTGTTTTATTTTACTTTTCACTGCTTTATTCAGTCACATCTACAGCAAAATAAGAGTGTAGTACCACAGAAGCATAAGTCAATCAAAATGGTGACATGTGTGTACAGAGACGCTATGTTTTATGTTTTTTGTCGGCTTCTGATTTCGTACGTTATATTTGGGTTATTGTCTCGTTTGTTTTAGTTTTATTTGACTTAGTGTTACATTATTCATGTGTGCTTTGTAATATTTTTATAAGTGTGTTTCTCACTGAAGCTTTTCTGAGCCGTAATTTTTTTGGTTTCAAACAACTTGCTGTTAAAAAACCTTTTTATGTGTGATTACATGTTTTGAAATTTATCATAATGAAGAAGAATTTCATTGTAACAATGCCACCGTTCATAGATTGCACGTAACCTATAAGAGTAGTTGGGCATGTATATATTCCCTTGTGATTATGTAA